>NC_134483.1:492999827-493197888 GCF_040206685.1 Ascaphus truei | reverse complement strand
ATTAATGTCAGAAACAAAGTTGGCCATGTACTTCATTTCAGAGACATTGCTGTATTCTGTGAGGTTAGTGGCCAGATCTATGGCCTTGTCGGTAGCTAGAAGAGCTTTGTGACTTTGTCCCTGGTTTGTGGATTCCTCCTTAAACAATTATCTCTGCCTGCGCTTATTCGAGGGGCCATCTACTCATTTTGGTCAAAAACGGGATTCCCATTATTGCGAAGGCTTCCTGGTGCAAAGTTTATTTTTGCCTCAAGAAGGATGAGATGGTTCTCAGGAACCTTGGGGCCGAATGATAAGTGGCCAGCATACCTCAAAAATTAAAAAGAAAAGAGAAAACACAATAGTGAAGCAAGTTCAAAAACAGGACTCTTATGGTGGCAATGGTGAGCAGCTATGCACTTACATGCAAGTACCTGAGTATAGGCACTGATTGGTATCTTTTCCTCCTCCTTACAAGTTAAGTATGCAAGGGAAAATGTTGCCTCTTTTATATAGGTAAAAAAGTTTCTTCATATTTAAAAACAAACGGTTTAACTCACAGACCAGAGTTAGTTCATAAACCATGTAGCCAGGTGATTGAGTTCCCCTTCCCTCTGGTTGATGTGATTTTGTTAGCTGTTCCTGCTGGCGTCTGACGTCACTTCCGGGATATGGGTGTTACACTCCTGGTCCACTGGCAACTCTACATGTTTCACAGGGGGTTCCTGCTTCCTCAGGAGTATGTATCCTTAGTCCATGTATCCTTAGTCCACGTGTCTCTTACTAATATAGCCCTCTCTAATGCTGAATCTAATAATCTTTAATTGCATAATGTATGTGAGGGGGAGGAAAGGGTTAATACCTGATTTGCCATGCATTATTGTTGTTGCCCTGTCCCCGCCATTTTTATTCCCCATGTGCAGGTCATTCCCTGTCTGCGAGGGTAAAAGACGATGCATTGCTTGCCATACCCTCTAACCAACACATGATAGCAGATCTTAAATGGTAAGGCAGGATGTATTTTTTTGTAAGTCCAAGCAGGAATTACTTGGACCCCCAGCTGTGATATGGGTGAATGAGCTTCGGTATTTTTATGACGAAGCCTCAAAGGGTTATAATTATTTTTATGATGGAGCCTCAAAAGGCTCCCACAGATTTAGAGTCCCCCTGTCTAAAAGAGTGTCAATTATGACAAGACCCAGAGGCCCATAATGTATACAATACTGGCATACTGATGCACAGCAGATGTCAGGCTAGTGACACCTTGGAGACAGAGACCAGACCCAGTGGCCCCCAAGAACTGGGTGTAGCCCAGGTATGCTAAGTGGCATGGGCGTCAACCTGACCCATGCGCCCTGCCCACCGGACAGCCCTTTTGACCGGTCTTATGTACTGTGGGTCACTTGGCTATTCGTGGTTTTTTTTTGTTCCCACAAGGGGATTGGATCCACATGTTAAAGATAGCTTTGGGCAGTCTATAAATGTGGCTTCCCAATTATTCCCACTGTGATTCTTGAATTTTAATCCATGATGTAAAGATGCAAGACTTTGTTCCAGTACAGCAGCAACCAGTCCAGGAGTGAAGGGGTTAACAACCACATAACCACAGGACTTTTAAAACCAAGGCTGCATTTCTTGCACTGGCAAGCAAAGGACAATTTCTTTCATTCCAAGGGACAATTTCTTTCATTTCCTTATCCCAGTGAGTGTTGTTTTAAGTGTATTCTGCAGATGTCGTGTGTTTGTCTATTAAGGAAATAAATCACAATTTATTTTGCAACTTGTTCTGTTCAATCAAGTACCCAGAAATATAAATGTGTTGATAAAAGTTGATGTCATCGTGACAGTATAATGCTATGTCATATAATAGCATTCTGGATAAGGACAGTTTACACCAAGCATGTCAAACTCAAAGGCTAACACAGGCCAAATAAACAAGGTTTAAGTTTAGATGGGCCGCAAAAAAACAAAAACTTCAATTTTCATAGAAACGTAGGTTTATTTTGAAAAGTACAGTATAAAAAAAAGAACAAGAACAACGATAAAATTAATGTTTTCTTTCTGACACTTGGCATCTCTGACTCTCTGACTCTCTCCCTCCCTCTGACTCTCTCCCTCCCTCTGACTCTCTCCCTCCCTCTGACTCTCTCCCTCCCTCTGACTCTCTCCCTCCCTCCGACTCTCTCCCTCCCTCTGACTCTCTCCTGCCTCTGACCTCTCTCTGACTCTCTCCCTCTCTCTGACTCTCTCCCTCTCTGACTCTCTCCCTCTCTCTGACTCTCTCCCTCCCTCTGACTCTCTCCCTCCCTCTGACTCTCTCCCTCCCTCTGACTCTCTCCCTCTCTCTGACTCTCTCCCTCCCTCTGACTCTCTCCCTCCCTCTGACTCTCTCCCTCCCTCTGACTCTCTCCCTCCCTCTGACTCTCTCCCTCTCTCTGACCTCTCTCTGACTCTCCCTCTCTCTGACTCTCTCTGACTCTCCCTCTCTCTGACTCTCTCTCTGACTCTCCCTCTCTCTGACTCTCCCTCTCTCTGACTCTCCCTCTCTCTGACTCTCCCTCTCTCTGACTCTCCCTTTCTCTCCGACTCCCTCCCTCTCTCTCTCTACCCGACTCCCTCTCTCTCCGACTCCCTCTCTCTCCGACTCCCTCTCTCTCTCTCTGACTCCCTCTCTCTCTCTCCGACTCCCTCTCTCTCCGACTCCCTCTCTCTCCGACTCCCTCTCTCTCTCCGACTCCCTCTCTCTCTCTCCGACTCCCTCTCTCTCTCTCTCCGACTCCCTCTCTCTCTCTCTCCGACTCCCTCTCTCTCTCTCTCTCTCTCCGACTCCCTCTCTCTCTCTCTCTCTCTCTCTCTCTCTCCGACTCCCTCTCTCTCTCTCCGACTCCCTCTCTCTCTCTCCGACTCCCTCTCTCTCTCTCCGACTCCCTCTCTCTCTCTCCGACTCCCTCTCTCTCTCTCCGACTCCCTCTCTCTCTCTCCGACTCCCTCTCTCTCCGACTCCCTCTCTCTCTCTCTCCGACTCCCTCACTCTCTCTCTCTCTCTCTCTCTCTCTCCGACTCCCTCTCTCTCTCTCCGACTCCCTCTCTCTCTCTCCGACTCCCTCTCTCTCTCTCCGACTCCCTCTCTCTCCGACTCCCTCTCTCTCTCTCTCTCTCCGACTCCCTCCACTCTCTCTCTCTGACTCCCTCACTCTCTCCGACTCCCTCACTCTCTCTCTCCGACTCTCTCTCTCTCCGACTCTCTCTCTCCGACTCTCTCCCTCTCTCCGACTCTCTCTCTCTCTCTCTCTCTCTCTCTCTCTCTCGGACTCTCTCTCTCTCTCTCTCCGACTCTCTCCCTCTCTCTCTCCGACTCTCTCCCTCTCTCTCCGACTCTCTCCGACTCTCTCTCTCCCTCTCTCTCCGACTCTCTCTCTCCCTCTCTCTCCGACTCTCTCTCTCCCTCTCTCTCCGACTCTCTCCCTCTCTCTCCGACTCTCTCCGACTCTCTCTCTCCCTCTCTCTCCGACTCTCTCTCTCCCTCTCTCTCCGACTCTCTCTCTCCCTCTCTCTCCGATTCTCTCTCTCCCTCTCTCCGACTCTCTCTCCCTCTCTTTCCGACTCTCTCCCTCTCTCAGACACACTCTCTCTCTCTGACACACACTCTCTCTCTCTGACACACACTCTCTCTTTCAGACACACTCTCTCTCTCAGACACACTCTCTCAGACACACTCTCTCTCTCAGGACACACACTCTCTCTCAGACACACACTCTCTCTCAGACACACACTCTCTCTCTCAGACACACACTCTCTCTCTCAGACACACTCTCTCTCTCTCTCTGACACCCTCTCTTTCTCTCTGACACACCCTCTCTCTCTCTCTCTCTGACACACCCTCTCTCTCTCTCTCTCTGACACACCCTCTCTCTCTCTCTCTCTCTCTCAGACACACCCTCTCTCTCTCTCTCAGACACACCCTCTCTTTCAGACACACCCTCTCTCTCTGACACACCCTCTCTCTCTGACACACCCTCTCTCTCTGACACACCCTCTCTCTCTGACACACCCTCTCTCTCTGACACACCCTCTCTCTCTGACACACCCTCTCTCTCTGACACACCCTCTCTCTCTGACACACCCTCTCTCTCTGACACACCCTCTCTCTCTGACACACCCTCTCTCTCTGACACACCCTCTCTCTCTGACACACCCTCTCTCTCTGACACACCCACTCTCTCTGACACACCACTCTCTCTGACACACCCACTCTCTCTGACACACACACACCTCTCTGACACACACACTCTCTGACACACACACTCTCTCTCTCTGACACACTCTCTCTCTTTGACTCACACTCTCTCTCTCTCTGACACACTCTCTCTCTTTGACTCACACTCTCTCTCTCTCTGACACACACACTCTCTCTCTCTCTCAGACACACTCTCTCTCTCAGACACACACACTCTCTCTGACTCTCTCTCTCTCTGACACACAATCTCTCTCTCTCAGACACTCTCTCAGACACTCTCTCTCTCTCTCTCTCTCTCTGACTCTCTCTCACTCTCTCTCTCAGACACACACACACACACACACACACACACACACGAGAGCAGTGGAGAGGAGAGGCAGTGACGGATGTGAGTGACTGGGGGGAGAGGAGGGGGAGGAGGAAAGGCAGGAGATCCGTGCAGGACAGGCAAATGTACAACTAACTCTCTCCCCCCCCCCCCCCCAGCACCACCCCTACCTTTTCTTATCACCCGGGGCAGAAGGTGACGGGACCCGCGCAGCCACCAGCAGACAGAGGAGCCAGGAGCGGGAAAGCAGACACACACACTCACCGTGTGCTCTACACAAAGCAGAAGCCCCGCCCCCAGCTTCCTCTGACCTGCAGCCAATTCCCTGCGGCCGGCCGGCATGAAGGAGGGATAATGGGAGGGATAATCGGAGGGATGGTGGGGAGGTATAATCGTGGCGCCCCTCTAGGCAAGCCACGGCGCACAGGGCGCCATGGCGCACAGATTGGGGAACCACTGGGCTGGGCCGCAAATATGTTCGTTGTGGGCCGCATGCGGCCCGTGGGCCGCGAGTTTCACATGCTTGTTTACACATACATTTCAATATAATACACATATGACTAAAATATAGCAAAATTTCAGTACATACCCTGTTATCCAGTTATACCCTGGTGTTAGTTTTTAAATATGAAGAAGCTTTTTACCTATACAAGAGGCTACATTTTTCCTTGCGTTACTTAACTTGAGAGGAGGAGGAAAAGATACTAATCAGTGCCTGGGCTTAGGCACTTGCATTTAAGAGTATATCTCACCATTGCCAGCATAAGAGTCCTGTTTTTGAACTCAGATGCCCAGTCGGTCAGATGAAATTTCCACCAAGCTTATATATTCCTACCACTACCCTTAATTCCAAGAGGACTAAGAAAAATAAGGGAGAAAGCGGAGTACGTAGCGATAATACCATTCTGGTTTCAGAACCTTGGTTCCCGCATGTAGTCAACATGCTAAAAGGCCCCCAATGGAGGTTACCAGTGTCACCAGACCTATTTCAGGGTCTGATTCAGCACCCCAATCCAGAGAAATTGTCTTTGACGGTTGAGCTGAGCCTGCTGCAGAGAAAATTGTCATCTCTGAAGGCCATACAAAACCTAATTGCAGCAAAAAAAGCAACCACATCTAGTGTATATTATAAGATTTGGAATGGTTTTTGTCTATGGGGCAAGGAATCAAAGATTGATTTCATGAGTCTACCTCTATCGTCCATTCTAGAATTCCTACAATCAGATCTGGACAGAGGAATTGGTATCCGCTCTCTAAAGGTACAGGTAACTACTTTCTAGATCAGCAATGCGCAAAGTGGGGGGCGCGAGATTCGCTGCGGGGGGCGCAGGGTTTAGAGGCCCCGCGCGCTTCCCGAAGGCATTTAACTTAATGCTGGGGGAGCTGCAGGACTTCTGTAAACCTTAGGCCAAGTTCAGGGTGGCTGCTACGCGACGTGCTAGCGCACGTCCGTCGCAATTTCAGGTTGTTTGGTGGGAGTGTTCAAACTGAAAACTCCACCGGCGGCAAGTGTAGCGTTGACGCTGCTACATTTTGCCGCTACAACAAAAAATGATATTTGGGGCTGCGGTCGCGTCACGTGAGCTGGCTCCGTGACACATTTGCCACGCCCCCAAATGCCGATACCCAACTCCTGCAGCCAAGTCACAGATTGCTGGGCTGCGGGGGAGGCGCGCATGAATGCTACCGTCTGTAGCAGTCATCCTGAACTCGGCATTACTTTGATTCAGACGCTCCTGGTGACGCATCGCCATGGCAACAGGCGTAAACGACGCCGCAGGGTCATGTGATGTCACGTTGCCATGACAACGTGACGTCATGCCGCCAGGATGTCTGAATCAAGGTAAGGGGGGGAGGGGGCGCGAGGAGAGGGGGACAGCCAGCATGGAAAAAAGATTGCGCCCCCCTGTTCTAGATTATTAGGTAGACAACTGTCATCGGTGGCTCTAGTGATGTGCTTTTTCCAAGTTATGCATAGAATTAAACCACAGTTCTGAGAACCTGTTCCCTCCTGGAATTTGCCTTTTGTGTTTAGCGGCCTACACATGACCCCCATTCAAACTTCTTTTTGCAATCATCGGATATGGATCTTATCCTAAAACTGTGATCCTGGCGTCAGTAACACCAGCACGCAGAATTGATGAGCTGCAGGCAACATCGATTTAAAGAGCCCTTTTAACTTTTCATCAGGATAAGGTGGTCCTTAGGCCAGTTCAGCAGTTTTTACCAAAGCTATTCTGTTTTCCACCTGAATCAGGAGGAGATCCTACCATCTTTTTGTCCAAATCCAGTAGTTGACAAGGAACAGACTCTTCATGCGTAGGTCTGAAACACTATCTTTACAGATCGGAGGCAATCCGAAAGTCTGATAGACTTTTTATTCTCCCTTCAGGAGCAAGGAGAGGGCAATCCACCTTCAAGGCAACAATAAGTCATTGGATTGCAAGGGGTATTACTAAGGCTTATATCGTACAAGGGAGGCAGGCTCCAGAATGTCTAAGAGCACATTCTACCAGATAAATGTGCACATCATGGACGGCGAAAGCACAAGTCTCGCCCACAGAGTTATGCAGGGCCGCATTCTTGTTCTCTGTTAACTCTTCCATAAAGTACTGTCACTTAGACGTTCAGGCCTCCGCTGATGCGCTTTTTGACCGAAAGGTTCTTCAGTGTGTTGTGAGCACTTATAAATAAATGGGTTTTGCAGTATTTCTTGCTTGTGGTGTAGTTATTGCTTCCCTCTCTTTTTTGGTACTGCTTGTGCACTTCCCGTAGGTACCCACTGCCATTAAACTACCAGGAAAAGTGAAAATTGTTGTCATTACCATAATTTTAATTTCCTGGATAGTCCATCCATGGCAGTGCACCCCAATTCCCGTCTCTTTGTGTATTGTGGAAGTATATTAAGATTGTATGACAATATATTTTCAGCTTTAATGCTACAAGAGTACCTGGTAAGGAGGGGTGTGGCTGTTTATAAAGCCTCCTACAGGTAGAAAGTTTTTCTGTCCTATCTCGGCTGATGGGTGAGCACTGCCATAGATGGACTATTCAGGAAATTGTTATCATGCTTACCATAATTTTAACTTTTGTGAATTTTTGAAACATGAACAATATTCATTAATCTGCACCATTTTTGCATAATTGTAATATGTTCTTTAAACAGTGCAATTTTTTAATGATTGTGTTTGTGTGCATAAATATTTCATATATAGCATCACATTTAGGATAACATAATTTGTTTTTGTTTCCAGGTACATTCAGATGGTGACGTTTTTGAAAGAGGTTTGAATGCTCTGGTGCAGTTGAGCGCTACTGTTGGACCATCACTAAATATCCATCTTAAGAATCTACTTACAAGTGTAAGCATGAGAAGTAACTGGTGATTCAATTGTCTATCTTCATATGTATCTTTTTAACTATTGTTTAAAGGTGCAATCCACCCTAACTAATCCCCATTTCTTGTTTATAGGATTATAACCAGAAAGTCCTCCAGAGCTGAACCACTCTATTTTCAGTTGTGATACTTACTGGGAATGTTACCATTAGTACTTCCTGGTTTTTAAGGGGATTTAAATTGCTGTCCAGTACGAAGCTACATCCGATGATGCGGATTCCTATTGGCCTGTGATTTGGCATCCATTTTGTTACCCCATGATTGCGATTTAAACCTGGTAGCTTCACCGGTAATTATCTCAGGGGGTCACTAAGGGTAAAAAATGTGGTGTTTTGGCTCCAAGGGATACTCTGGTTCCAATCCTATTAAAAAAAGGTGTGCTGTGGGGGTATGGAGAGACAGCTCTTTTAACTTGCTATATGATGGACCTTTTATTTTCTCCACTTTTTTTGGGGGGGGGGCCTTGATTATTTCCTACAAAGATAAACCCAATGGCCTTGTACAGTTTCAGGTTTGCACTTCTGAGGGGTTGAGCAAGAATTTCCAAGCTATGGCGGAAAAGAAGTTGAACTTTAGTTACATAACGGAAAATGTTCCTTAGCAAATACAAGCATGTCTGGATAGGTTGCTATCAAACTTTGGAACATTGGATTCCATAAGAGATAAAACGATTGATATCTCAGTTGTTTGTACACTGTTTTTTATGTGATACTACATAATTAATAAGAGGTCCTATTCAACAAGATGGCACAATACACCTTACTCCTCACTTGGATTTGCACAAATTGTCTTCCGGTGCTTCAAGGTGTCCTGTGGAATAACACTGCATAGTAAATATGGGCCTAGAGGTTTATAAGTGTTTTTCAAATGTATATTAATGATCTGTTTCAATGATTTGCAGAAAAACCTAATTGCTAAGTGCATAATAACTATTATTACACAGTGGTGGTATACTGTAAGACACCTTCCAGCACTGGAACACACCTGAGGGGCTTTGAATAGAGCTGCTTAGTAAATCTGGTACATAATGTTTTTGTTACTGGCTGAGCGTGCTTTACTAACATTTTCAGTGGTCATTTTTAAGGCACCTATGAAATATTTAAACAATTAAATGTGATCAGGGTCACTAAATGGTGTAAAACAAGATCATTAAGTGGAACTGCATTTTTGAATAGAATAGAGGCTAGATACTGCTCTTTACCTTTTTGTTTTCTTTAAGTTTCTTTCCTATTTTTTGTTTCTCTTCCTCTTCATATTAGATAGGACAGTATGGAATCCCAATCACTAAACTTTATTAAATACTTTGTTCCTGTTAGTACAATATATAATCATAGTATGATACTATTACCTCAAGCTTCTCTGCTTTATGATTCCTATTTATTGACAGGAATATTCTGCACTGAGTTTGAATAAACACTTTTCACATTCTCTGGGAAGTAGGAGTGCAAAAATGTGCTTCTTTAAGTATAATTCCTGTTAGTAGGGACAGTTTGAACATGCCCCTCTTAAACTAGCATAACCCCCTACTACTCCCTTTAAAAAAAAAATTAAGTTATTGGTAGTTTTGTACTGAATTGGAACCAGGATCTTCCTCTGGAAATTAACTGTACTATTCTTAGCTGCACGGGCCTCATGAGATTCTTACTGGTTTAGTTGCCAGTGTTAAAGCTCCAAACCAAAAAATTAATGGCCAGAAAATCTCACTGGTCCTGAACGCCAGTAGGAAGTTGCAACATCATTGAGGGGTTGGGTGTGGGAGGGGGGAGGGGGGGAGGGGGGTGAAATGATATTGCAGCTTTCTATTGGATGATTATTCAAATGTCAAGGAATGTGAACCAGCAATTAACCTGGTAAGTTATCAATCTTGGTGATTGCTGGAACGGAAAGTAGTGTGGTTGAGCTCTGGTGGACCCCCCTGGTGAAATCTGTGGCCAAAGGTGCTTTTAGGTGGAATTGCTGTCTTTAAGCAATCCACAGAGCTAAAATGTGCTATTGTCAGCTCCGGGGACACCCTGTGTCCTGAAATATCTACTACTGAAATGTGCACATTGCAGTCCCTTCTAGGGGAAACATTTTTTTTTATACGTGAGCCAATAGGAATCTGATGCTTGACGCACGGCATTTAAATACCAGGAAGTACCAGCGCTTCCTTCCCCGGTAAGTGTATCTAAGGAACCAGGGGATTCCCAGACCTGAAATTTGAGTGGATCAGCTCAGAAGAACTCCAGGTATCCATCCTGGGAATAAAGAAGGGTAGGAGTCATGGGAAACTGTTGCTTTAACCTTGCAATATGGTAATGGTTATTTATTAGTGAACTTTTTTCTGAAGTTAATCAACCTTGTTGAACCTTCTCATAGACTCCAACCACAGCGGCAGTCAGCTAAAATTTGGGCCTGACCAGTTACAGTCTAAGTTCCTACATCCTGTTTCAAAAGTGGTGATTAAAACATTGTCTCCAACTACAGATCAATCTATTCTACCTCCTAACAGAGAATAAGAGCAAACCCAAATCACCAAAAGTGTTAAAGTAAATATAAATAAAAAATATCACCACTGCGGAGATGCAGCTGGTATGAGGGTGTTTCCTAACACCCTTAGACAAGGTAACAAGAACACTCCCAAGCGCAAAAAACTCCCCTCAGGTACATAAAAAAGGAAAGAAAACAACATAGTGCAAAACTGAATAATGATGGTTAAATTCAATTTAAACTAATGAGTGCCCACTAACGTGGTAGCAGAATAAGTCAGGCGTTTCCAGATTTCGGATCTGAAGCAGTGTTAGGGGAGTTTTTTGTGCTTGGGAGTGTTCTTGTTACCCTGCCTCCTATTAGTAATGGAAAAATGTGTTCATTCCCAGCAAAGCAACCTTTTACAAGAATTCAAATGTTCTTAGTCCATTCCAATCTGACTTCTGATGAAATCACCCAACAGTAACGATCCTCTTAAAAAAAGAAGGGTGTGTGTGCTGAGCACGGTCATTTTAAGTGAAACTTCTTTGTCTTTTGTCACAGTAATTGTATTTGTGACAGTGATGTTTTTAATTAAAAATCAAAACACAATTTCAGTGCCAAAACGCAAAGAAGTTTGATTTAGAACACGCGTGCTTGGCACACACCCCGTTTTAGCTATTTGCACTTCTATATTTATACTAACTGTGTGTGTGTGTCACTGTGCGTGTGTGTCACTGTGCGTGTGTGTGTCACTGTGCGTGTGTGTGTCACTGTGCGTGTGTGTGTCACTGTGCGTGTGTGTGTCACTGTGCGTGTGTGTGTCACTGTGCGTGTGTGTGTCACTGTGCGTGTGTGTGTCACTGTGCGTGTGTGTGTCACTGTGCGAGTGTGTGTCACTCTGCGAGTGTGTGTGTGTCACTCTGTGTGTGTGTGTGTGTATGTGTGTGTGTGTGGCCATACCTCCTTCTTGTGCACATGCGTTTAGTGCAAGCGCCATGCGGGCTAGAATGCTGCATGCGCACATAAGTTCCGTGACGTCACCTGCGTTACGGTTTTTTGTTACAGGATAAGGATTTTTTTTTCCCCATGAAAACCCTGTAGGTGCCAGCAAAGAAGTTTCACTTCAAATTTGCAATGAGGTCCAGTGTGGAATGGAACATGGACAGTTGACTGGGGCAATATTCCAAGATTTAGCCAAATCTTTTGATACTGTTGACCACGCTATTGTGTTAAACCACCTCAAGTACTCTGGTATTGAACCACATGCTTTAAACTGATTTATCTGTTATCAGTAAGATCTTCGTCAGGCTCCAAGTGTAACAACTTGGATATTACGTCTCATCTAACATTTGGTCTGCATATTGACAAACTGACATCCAAAATCTATTCCAAACTATGCGTACTTTATAGAAATAAATCCTGCCTAAATCCATTGGTCAGAAAGTGCATTGCACAGCAGATGCTAGTACCAATTATTGACTGTGCGGATACAGTGTATAGTACAGCTTCCCAAATTCACTTCCGCAAACTTGACATTCTTTACAACTCCATATACCATCTTATTATGTAACTTCAACATTGCCATTGTGATATGTTAATTGGACTAGGTTGGGTCCCTTGAGTTCAGATGCATCTTTCTTGTTCTCTTCAAATGCTTTCTGGAAAAGTTACCCAATTATTTGAGCAGGCTTCTCATCACTACTGTACACAGCACTTCTCGCTTTAGATGTGCTCCCAAAACCTGCTTATGTTTTCAAGCTTCAATAAACAATCTGGTTGCTCCCTTCTATTACTGAAGACCCCACCAATGGAATATTTTACTTGAGTCTCTTAAATCAGCTTTCTGTGTACTGTAAGTTCTTTCAATATTTCGGCTGTTTCTTACTTTAAATATGTTTAACTGTTTTAAAGAAAAATTCAAACAGGAGAAGGTTGAAAAAAAAGCACAGAAATCCTTCAAAAAGTTGGCACAAGGCGGGTGATCCTAAAATATCACACAAATAATGAATTTATTAAGGATAAATAAGAGAGACAAGAAATAATGAAAATACAAGTAAAAAACAATCACAATCCGAGGCAAGTCCTATAGTCAAATATAGTGGAGTAACCAGATAGTAAAAATAAAATCGGCTAAGGTATAGGTGGAAACAAATACGTTTCCACATATCGCCTTAAATAGTACCTTGTACATAGTCAGTCATGAAATACTGTAGTATGAAAAAAATTAAATATATTGTATATACCCGAACACAGCATCCACCAGTATATATAACTTAATTAAAGCTCATAATTGATAAGGCTAATGGATCACCATATCATGGTACATTAGGCTGTAATCAAAGCACCAATGTGCAAGTCATACGTGCAATTTCCCAAATGTCCAAGATCTTTGAAAAAGATGCCAAAACTATAGCCTCACCACCGAAAGTGATGCCCAATGCACATTTCACTTCAGCTTTGTTAATGTTTGTAACTGTAACTTGCAATGTTGTCAACATTCTTTTGTGCCCAGAACATACTGGAAAACGAGAAGTAACTACATGTATTTTTTCCTGGTAAAATATTTTTAAAATAAAATCGTTATCTTGAGATAGACCTTTATGGTCCGTATGCAATATGGTAAATAGATCAACCAGCCAGACACTTTTTTTTCTGGAGGCAAAAAGAACAAGCTGGCTGTGATTTTAGAATTAAACACATCTCTCATGCCAGTATTCTCTTGCCACTGCTTCAAGTATTTTTTTAGCATGGTACATGTCAATAAGGGATTTATTATTTCAGACATTTTGTAAATCCCATTTAGCAAACTGAAAATTCGAAATTCTGTGACAAAATTGTAGTAATGTATTCACTTTTTTATTTAAAGAAATTACTACATTTAAATATATTTAATTTCTCCTTTTGATAGCTTTCAAAAAGATTGATGGACAAAAGATATAAAGAGCAGGTCACAAGTGCTTTGCAGAAGCTGGAGCAGTGTGGAGGGAAGGTAAATATTATTTCTACTATTAACAATAATACTGATCAAGATTTTGCAATGTTTGTTGCTTTCTCACTGTGTTGATTGCACCATTTCCAATATATGCCTCCCAGAAGGCATGTCCATAACTCAAGATGGCATAATGAGCTGGAAAGAGCTCGTGATACACCAGATGCAAGAGCCGGTCCATCCAAGAAAACAACCCCTCCTTAGTGAAGCATGCTCCCGCTGACACAGTTGCTGTTATCAGGGAATGGGACAAGTTCCGCATAGACCATGGCCTCCTCTACCGTGTTATCCCCTATCACAACCACCCCGATAGGAGACAACTAGTCCTACCCAGACGGTTGCAGTACCATGTTCTATGGTCCCTTCACGATGATCTCGGACATCTGGGAGTGGATAAAACGTTTGGACTTATAAGAGATCGTTTTTTCTGGCCCAAGATGCGTGAATCGGGGGGGCACCATTGCCGGCGGTGTCTGCGGTGCATACAGCGGAAGACACTGCCTACACTCGCAGCCCAATGGGCCATTTAAAGAGCTCTAGTCCCATGGACCTAGTCTGCATGGATTTCCTTTGCATCGAGGCAGACTCGAAGGGTATTGGGAACGTTCTCGTAGAAACAGATCATTATACCCGATACGCTCAAGCATTCCCCACCAAGCACCAGAAAGCTCTCACAGTAGCCAAAGTACTGTGGGAGAAGTACTTTATCCATTACAGGTTACCTAATCGGATTCACTCTGATAATGGGAGAGACTTCGAGAGCAAGTTGATCAAAGAGCTCCTGAAGCTTCTTAATATCGAAATCTCGCACCACCCCCTACCATCCTGATGAGATGCCCTTCCGGAACGGTTCAACTGAACCCTACTGGATATGTTAGGAACACTACGGGACTCTGAGAAGGCTGGCTGGAGCAAGCATGTTGAGCCTTTAGTACATGCAACTTTTCTTCTTGGAGAGGAGGAGCGCAAAATAGCTCAGTGATATATGTGAATAAAAAGATAAAGGCAAATATAGTGCAGAGTGTAATTTCTATAAACAATCAATCAATCATGTAGCCTTAGGTAGTTGCACTCACAAAACAGTACAGTACAGTACATGCATTGTAAAGTGGAAAAAAGGCAGTGCTTCACTTTAAGTACATTTTCACTTTACATACATGCTCCGGTCCCATTGCGTATGTTAAAGTGGGGTATGCCTGTATGTAGCTCAAGAGTCACACTTTGAGAGGGCCAGGGCCTCAAGCCGATGGTATGCTCTCCTCCCAAGAAGACGTCGGAGAAGAGATTCGTCGGAGTCCACGAGTGAGACACCCTCCAACGAAAATGGCGTATGATTCGTTAGGGGCACCTCACTGGGTCTCAGCAGCTGTCTCGGAGACAGTTTTCCTCTATAATGACCGTGCTCACTGAAATATGATATATGGTTTCGATGGTATTGTACAAAGTTAAGTATGTGTATAATATGCATTTTCGATTATATAAGAGTCTGTATATGTGTCTCAAGCGGGATCCTTGAGGTCTCCACCAGGGGGAAGATGTAGCCAAGTCCCCTACCCTGCCTCCGGTGCGGGGATCTGCCCGGCTATTGCCGGAGCTCCACATGATCTAGAGTGTGGGGGCGGCCACGTTGTTAGGCGCGCATGTACAGTGTCAGGAGTGCGGCGGCCATCTTTAGAATGGCTCCGCATATGCAGCAGCGGGACTACATGGCCCAGAATCCTCAGGTGGGAGGGAAATACCACAGGGGACTGTCCCTGCCAATGAACTCTAGCAGGAGGAGGAACAGGATATCCTCCGCGGGCGGAGAGCTTGCAAAGTCATTCTAGCAGGACCAGGCAGAGACGACGGATGCGTCCAGGGTGCCACCAGCACCCTGACTGGGGCCTAGGGGCAGAGTTCTAGCCTAGTCAGGCCCTGAGACACCCGAAGAGCAGTAGGGAAGGCCCCAGATAGGGACCATTCCCCTTATTAGTAATGTAATGGTGGCGGACAGCCACGCGGTGATCTGCGACCTGGAACCAAGCCGCAGTATCCCAGAACACTTGGGTGAGACACTCCGGTTGGAGCTTACCCCCCAAGGAGGATCGGGACCCTTAGGAGAGGGGGAAATTGTCAGAGGCCCCGCTGCGTGGGACCCGCTCCAATACACCGCGCCAAGCATCACCTGGCTACTGGAGTACCCAACTTGTGGAAAGGAAAGGGGAGCGCAACTTGTTCATTGATGAATATGTGGAATAAGAAAATGATACAATAGTGCAACACAGTCTCTGTAGGAAATACTTCAAACTCAGTTGATCTCTACAA
Source organism: Ascaphus truei (assembly GCF_040206685.1). Lineage (NCBI taxonomy): Eukaryota > Metazoa > Chordata > Amphibia > Anura > Ascaphidae > Ascaphus > Ascaphus truei. Next base: position 493,182,203 of record NC_134483.1, on the reverse strand, counting down.
ATTCAGAACTCACATTCTTTCATAGGTAACCGAGCATGTAACCCAAACTGATGTGGGTAGTGTGGAAATTCGTGCAGTTTCTCTTTCTCTCTATCTCTCAGGGTTCTTGGGGATACTTTGATTCTCTCAGGTTACCAAGGTATCAGCCATATATATGGGAGAATGGAAAGCCAAACATAGTGTGTACCGTACAAAAAATGAACACTTTAATTGCTAAAAAAAACCCTAAGGGTGTATGCTTACAGCAATAAAACTTGTACCAGACAAATAGGAAAAGCGAACTCTGTGTCCCAATCCTCACCCCCTCTGCCCGACTCTCCCGTCGCGTCACTTCCGGTTCACCGGCGTCTCACTTCCGGTATCGCGGCACGGCTGAAATTTACCGAATGAAGGGGACTCTGAGGTGCAGATCGAGTGCAGGTGAGTGGCGACAGCAGGGCGCTTCCGACTCACCTGCACTCGATCTGCACCTCAGAGTCCACTTCATTCTGTGAATTTCAGCCGTGCCGCGATACCGGAAGTGACGCGACGGGAGAGTCGGGCAGAGGGGATGAGGATTGGGACACAGAGTTCGCTTTTCCTATGTGTCTGGAACACAAGTTCCAGCAAGCGGGATTCCTGTGGACCATCCTTCTAAGGGTTTTGAGCAGCATATATTTGTATTTATTTTCACTTATTGCACTTATGTCTATTTATTTGCACAATATTGTTTTTTTTTAAATCACTGTTTAAGTCACTATATACTTATCACTTTATACATCTCCTTTGGTATATATATGGTAATGGCTGGGGTTTCTCAGAGCTTGTTGGGAATCATATAAGTGTCAAAAGGAGTGCTAGTGGGCGTGGCTAAATGTATACAACAAAAAACAAAAATATAACCCTTTTTACAAGAGATATATAGGTATTGCACTGTGTATTTTTGTCACATTGGAAGTAGCTTTGGACATTTTTGTTTTTTGTTGTATACATTTAGCCACGCCCACTAGCACTCCTTTTGACACTTATATGTATATATATATTATGTGTAATGGTTGGGGTTTCTCAGAGCTTGTTGGGAATCTGTGTATTTTGTTAACTGTGTGCAGCTGGTCTCCGTTGCTTATGGGAGGGTAGTGGTCCCTCCCCCCCCACGGTTTAAGCTTGCCCCACCCCACTTTCCATGTTGGCAGGTCAGTTTCGTTTTGCCAGGTTACGACAGATCAAGTGTGATCCTTCTTCCTATAATTATACAGGTAAATAAGAATTTTAACCCAGGTGAGTGATAGGTCCTGCTACGGTCATGCCTTGTAAGTGGCAGCAGGCTTAAGATGCTTTGGCTAAAGGGTTAAACTAAATGACCCTTTTTACAAGAGATATATAGGTATTGCACTGTGTATTTTTGTCACATTAGAAGTAGCTTTGGGCCTTTTTTTTTTGTTCTTGAAAATGTATGCAGTTAGTCTGCAGAATAACAGATTAAAGCTTCTATACAATGTTAAAATTAAACCAATAAATTGGGGTTTTATTTGTGTTGGACTTGTACATTTAAATCATATGAGTGGTACAAACCTTACCTGTATACTGTAGTCTGTATACGAACAATTTTGCTTTAGTAAAGTGTCTGTGCATTTTTGTATGCTCCATTACATAGCTGTCTTTACATTTTCTCTTGCGGAGGGTGAAAATTGCATGTGAAGGGGGAGGAAGGTACAACTAATGACATCTAATGCATGGTGATGTGTTACTATGTTATATTTAATTGATCATTTTGAAAAGCATAAGCAAAGTATACAACAGGACTTATTATGTATATTATATTGCATACATTTGTTTTTTTTTATACCACTTAAAGGTATTTGTACAGTGTAAGAGTTTTAGATATAATTTACTGCACATATTCCAAAACTAAAGACATGTTTCTCTCACCCCCCCCCTTTTTTTTTTTTTAAGGAAAGCCTTGGAATAATAAAATCAAAAATACCAATCTACTGTTCTATCTATACTTGAAAATAGAATACACAATGGAAAAGTTGGACTTGTGATGGCAATCATAAAGCATAACATATTTTGTGTTTTGAAACTGAAGATGTCATATGAACACAAGAATCTGGACTCCTATTTTCAGATAATTATGGAAAAATATATATATTTTTTGCGTCAGGTCCACTTTTTGTTTGCAATGATGATTCCTTAATTTAATACAGGATTTGTCCTACTTCACCTGAAAGATTACATTAGACTTTTTGTTCGCAGAGGAACCCAAAGAAGTATTAAAAAAATATACAATATGTTTATGGTCTCGCGTTTACATTGAAAATGTTAATAGATTCATGTATCTTATAATAAAATATTTTAAAATAATGTGGTTAATGTGTAGTAAATAACTTTAATATATGGATTAAATAATACATATTTAACCCCTCGGGTTTGTTGTTTTACATGTGTTATTAGAAAAGATTATTTCTGCTGCCATCACATACTGTACATTTTGAAACTGAATTGTTCCTGTGTCTAACAACCAACTCATTAGATCATCTCTAACAATTTGCAAATACCATAATAAATCAAATCACATAAAACAATTGAAAATTATTTAGATGGCTAGAGAAAAAAGTGATTCCTCGTCCTAATTACCCAATGATAAAGGGTATCTTGGAAGTTGCTAGTTTAAATGCAATATTGAAATAGATCTTTAATTAGACTTATTAAAATAAAACAGTTGCCAATAATAGCCCTAGTTACACTTTATAAAATGTTAGTTCTCATAGAAGCTAGTAATGCAGTTCTCATAGAAGCTAGTAACAATATGGCGTTGTTACTAGAGATAATATGCTCCCCACTGTTGCAAACAATGACAAATATAAACATAAAACTTTTTAGCCTTTTTAGCCTTATTATGAACTAACATAAAACGCTACAGTCGAAACCAGGAGTGCGCAAACTTTTTTTTTCTTTGCGTCCCCTTGCCTGCTTTCTCGCCCCCATCCTTTCCTCCGAAATTTTATGTCACATGACGTCAAATGACGTCTCGTTGCCATTTGACGCTGCATTGTCATAGTGATGCATCGCCAGAAGCCGCTGGAGACAAGGTAAGGGACCTAAAGAGGCCTCACACGTTCCCCTGGCATTCAATTAAATGTTGTGGTGAAGTGTGCGTGGCCTCTGTAAGTGCCACGCCCCCCCAGAAAAATGTGCGCACACCTAGTCTAAATGAACTGTGAAATAAAAATAGCTGAGAGGACAGTGAATTGCTCGATGATGCAGCCTTATGCATCAGTCGCTGTACAGCTTGTTAAATCTAAAAGCCATCAGTGATAAAGGGTCCACAATAAATACGGCCTTGCCATATGCCATATAGCTATTTGGCCATAGATCATGATATTAATACCTGCATCCTGTAATATCTGAGTGCTAGTATTCGTAAGTAATTTGTTATAGCAATCAGGTATGAGCGGCAAGGAGAAGGTGGACTCATTCACATTCGGTGTGTTCCTAGAACAACACTGCTATATCAGGTCCACCCTGGAGCTCCAGAATGAATCTCATGACTAAGCTCCTGCTCACAGCCCTCTGAAGCTTGAGAATACCGACTCACGTTTCGCCACCTAATGGCTTCCTCTAGGGTTGTAATGTCTCCATAGACTTGCTCTTCAAATAGAAAAATCTCCCTATTTTTTTTTATTGAATCCATTGCCATTGTGACCCTTCAGTGTCTCTCTGAGGAGTCAGGGCTTTGTAGACATTGCTTGCTTGCAATACTGCTATAAAGCAATCATTCATATTCAAACAGACACCTACAAATATTGAAGATGAATTTATGCTTCAAGGCTTGAAACTTTTATGCTTAGGGGCAGTTTTAAAAGTGCACTCTGCTCTGCAATAAAATAATTAATCATTTTTTTGTAGTGATCAAGTGTACTCTACTCAAAATTGTGACATACTTTAAGGAGCTTCTGAAATAGCAATTGTTGGAATGGTAGGGGCATCTATAAAATCTCCTTTTTTTATTATAAAACTTTAATGAGAAGTGGAGGGTATAGACCTGTGGGGAATTAAAATGGACAAGCTCTTGAGAATACTATGCTTATCAAAGCTTTCAGGGACTTTAATGAGAGAGAGCAGATTGATGATTAGTAACAATCTAAATGGCTTATTAATATTAAATAGCACTGCTAATTTTAATTTTAACATCAGATGAATTTGCTTTATTATTATTCTCTGATCATACTTGCCAGCTCATTAAATTATACCTTATTTTTAGTATCCTATACAGATAGGTTTGTTACCCATTATTAATAACTCTGCTATGGGGGTTAATAAAGTTAACCAGTAGATTCCCTTGCAGACTATGATGGATCATGTAACCATGTGGGGTGAGAGAGAAATTCAACCCTATGGGTGACTTTCATAAGGTACTATTCAATTTAAGAGGTAAGTAGAAAAAGGCTGTATTGTCCGCTCTAGGAAAAACAACGAGGAGAGCAGACATAAGTCTTATAATGGGGTACAAAAATGAAAAACATACTTTATTATGTCATATTAAAAAACAGAACATGGACAAAAAAGGGGTCATGGACAAAAAACACGTGTTTTTGCATCGGTAGGCGCTTTCTCAAGGAGTAATGCGAGTTGGGAAGGTCGTATCAATTAGTGTTAAATATGAGAGATTCCAAAAGTCTCCATCATATCCAAAAACAAACCTATGGAAATTCACAAAATAATAAATAATATAATGCACACTGTAGTTATTACATGTCCAAATGAATATATACCATAGTAATGTTTGTGGTGACAATCGTAAGTGATACTGTATGTCATCTAAAGGTATTTAAACCGTGTCTACACCTGAGGTATGTATTATAAGTTGATTTCGATCTATTGCAGTTCCTATATTAAAGCATCCATATGTAAAACAAAAGAAAGGGCATTTTTATAAAGAAGTATATAGGTCAATTGCTACAAAACTGAGTGACCCATATAGCCATATAAATGAATAGAGCTACATTATTATTATTATTGTTACATTTTGTCGTTCAAGATTTTTTTCATCGTTCTCTGGAAAAAGCTCTGGCTATTCTCATTGGGGCAATATAGATTATAAATGTTTAATTATATTTAGTGTATTTTTACTCTGCATTGCACCAGTCTCCCAGTTGTGTCCCCAGAGGAAGTTATTATTTCATGGGGCAGTGCTTTATTAATTAGAATTGCAACACCTCCCCTCTTTCCCACTGCTGGGGAATAAATACATTCTCCCACACAGTCACGCTTAAGTTTTTTTTACTTTCATCTTCATTCAGTTGTGTTTCCTGAACTAGTGAAATATGTCCTTAATTTTTTTCTGGTGTCTATGAATTTTGTTTCAGTTTGAGTTTGGTTGGAAGGAATATTATGATTTGATTAATAAAAGGCTGTAGCCATTTGTACCCTACTAAAGGTGTCTGTGTTTATTTGGGTTGGTGAGGAACGGAATGGCGGAAGTTGAGGGTGCAAGGGTTCAGAAGAGGGGGGAAGAGAGGGAAGTGGCAAAGTGGAAGGAGTTGAAGGTATGGGTCAGTGTAGGAGTCAGGTAGGAGGAACAAGTGTTAAAGAGGAGGGGAGTCATTGAGAAATAGTATTTTACCTTGTGAAATCAGGTAAGATAGAAGTTAGATTAATTAAAAAGTAAACTTGTTACCAGTTTTGTTCTGATATTGTTACCTTTTAAGATTTGTGCAGTAGCATTCTTTATTATGCATGTATAATATATTTAATTTTAGATTTCTGGGGACAAAACAAGATGACTACCATTTTAATATTTAGGAAATGTGGGTTTTGATTTAATGAATACAGAATAAAAATATAAACAAGAAGCTGACAATTTCTAATATTTTGCAGTACGGTGTCTTTCTTAAACAACAATTATGAGGGTGGAGGAAGCGGTCCAGAATAGTCACTCTGGAAGAAGACATGTCAGAGGTACAACAGACCTTAGAAAAATTGCAGAAAACAAATAGAGTGCTAGAAAACAAATTAGATGACCTAGAAAACGCCATAATAATCTAAGGCTTATAGGCGTCCCAGAGAATGTTAGACAAGTGCAATTACAAGAATTTTGCACAAAATGGCTCCCTGAGACATGAGGCATCAATGCAGAAGAAATACCAATAAAGGAAAGCGTCCATAGAATAGGCCCGATGAGAGCAAAGCAGAACAATAATAACAGACCAAGACCAGTAATAGCGTGTATATTTAACTTCACAGACAAGCAAAACATCCTCAGAGCGTATAAAGTAAAACCGGATAGGATATTAAATGAAGGCAAGAAGAATATAATTTTTGAAGACTATTCAATTATAGTGTCCCAGAGATGGAGAGAATTTGGGAAAGTGTGTAAGACACTCAAATAGCATGCAAAGTTCTCATTAATATATCCTGCTACTTTGAGGATTTTCACAGACGCATGAGAAAGCGGAAGGAATACATGCAGACAATGAGAAAGCAATAATATGAAGCAGACAGGGGCGCAAGGAATGAGCCAGACTGCAGAGAACGTGAACCTCAAGATAGACATGTGAGAACCCCACATCCTGATGGTCAAAGGACAGACGATTGACAAAGGACAGTTTGAAAGTTATAGCATAAGAATCTATTCTTTGTGTTACAGAATACGGATGATATGTGATTCAAAATATTAGAAGGTAAACTAATTCTGTTGTGCATAGATATTCATAGATGTAGATGTAAGTTCAGAACCCAAATACACCACATCATATATTGTGTCTAAAGGAGTGCTACTAGGATTGTGACCTCGTGTATAGAACAAAAGACAAAAAGGCCCAGTACTGTACATCTAAGGCCACGCTTATAGTGATGGCGACAGTGAAACAAATGTATTGACACCGTTGCGTGCACTTATATTAGGCGCGGCGCGACAGCTTGGTTGCGATCGCTGGAAGTCACTCCAATTTGATTATTCCAGCGACCGCAGCGTGACGTCAGCGTTGCCGGCACTATAAGCGTGGCCTAACTTGAGAAATGATACACTTAAATGCTTATCTATTTATCTTCTCATAAGCAACGATCATTCAGTTAAATTCTTTGGCCAAAGTATTTTAAGCCTACAATTAAATTACGGTGTGCCCCTTTCTGAAGAAAAAAACTTTCGGCTTCACTAGTCTTCCTATGAGAAAGTTAGTTACATTTTGCCTAAATTAAAAAACAAAAATGTCTCTGCATGATTGTTTTTTTAGCGGAAAAATATATAATTTGCAAGCAGATATCAGCAAAAGGGGGGAATGCTTGCTTAAAGACAAGATATATTTTCACAATAAAAGCCTGATACTGTCCCAGATGTAATTAATGTATTGTGTCGCAATATACAGCTGGCACCCTTGGCAGAGAAGGTGCAACTATCTATTTGTTTGACCCCATTAGTAGCTTCGGTAATGTTTGAAAAAGAAAAAATGTGCACAAGCGCTAAAGACTAAAACACCAGTGTGACAATTGCAAAATATATATATATATAAAGGCTGCCTGGTAATACTGTCAGTACTGACAGAGAAAGTGAAAGTGAAAACAAAGAAAAACCTGGCGCCAAAAGTTCATTGGATAATCCTGTACTCCTCAGGGGATCAGCACACTTGCTTGACAGGCCATATAGGGGAAAAAACACAAACAGACACAGATCATAGTGCAACACTGTAGGGTTAAAACAGGTCTACACTAATACACACACTGCACATATAACATAGAGACTCCTAGTGACTATAAAAACTATTTATTAAATAAAAAGAACTATGCCATAAAATGGTTTGGACAAATGAGAACACCGCTGGTCATCCAGATATGAAAAATCAGAGCCCTACTTACAAGCAGCAAGGCAAATACAGGCAATGCAACAAAGAGTCTTCCGGCTGCTGCTGATGTCTTTGCAGAGATGTGATTCCTGCTGCACCGTGACTCTCGTGCTGACTCTCCCTCCAGGGGTTAACAGGAACAGTGGCAGTGTTGGAGGCCTGCTTGTGGGGCTCACAGCTCTCCTCCACGTGAGGCTGCTCTCCTCACTTCCTCCTCCGGTTACACAGGCTGTCTCAGCGTGCCTGCACGCGAGTGTGCACGTGCCCTTAAAGGGACAGTACAAACGTCCTGTATGCCAAGAACTAACGGCTGCAATGGGGCTCAAATGTGACCAAGTGTCCCAAAAAGTCCAATACCAAGCTCAAAGTGACTGTGTCACCTGCCCTACGCGTTTCGTGGATGTTACTCCAGCCCCTGAGGAAGTGGAGTAACATCCACGAAACGCGTAGGGCAGGTGACACAGTCACTTTGAGCTTGGTATTGGACTTTTTGGGACACTTGGTCACATTTGAGCCCCATTGCAGCCGTTAGTTCTTGGCATACAGGACGTTTGTACTGTCCCTTTAAGGGCACGTGCACACTCGCGTGCAGGCACGCTGAGACAGCCTGTGTAACCGGAGGAGGAAGTGAGGAGAGCAGCCTCACGTGGAGGAGAGCTGTGAGCCCCACAAGCAGGCCTCCAACACTGCCACTGTTCCTGTTAACCCCTGGAGGGAGAGTCAGCACGAGAGTCACGGTGCAGCAGGAATCACATCTCTGCAAAGACATCAGCAGCAGCCGGAAGACTCTTTGTTGCATTGCCTGTATTTGCCTTGCTGCTTGTAAGTAGGGCTCTGATTTTTCATATCTGGATGACCAGCGGTGTTCTCATTTGTCCAAACCATTTTATGGCATAGTTCTTTTTATTTAATAAATAGTTTTTATAGTCACTAGGAGTCTCTATGTTATATGTGCAGTGTGTGTATTAGTGTAGACCTGTTTTAACCCTACAGTGTTGCACTATGATCTGTGTCTGTTTGTGTTTTTTCCCCTATATGGCCTGTCAAGCAAGTGTGCTGATCCCCTGAGGAGTACAGGATTATCCAATGAACTTTTGGCGCCAGGTTTTTCTTTGTTTTCACTTTCGGTAATGTTTGGGAATTCTGGGTGTTAGGTACCTTTTGGTACTTCTAGTGGTTAAGACGGCATGCATTGCTCATGTCACCATGGCTGCTGTGGTTAGTGGGGAGGCTGATAAATAATTAAATCGTTATCATGTATATGGACAATTGGTTATTTCTATTGTGGTGATAGTATTGATTGCCAAATATAGGTGATTCCCCACCGATCACATAACAAAGCCTAATATAAATGTAATGATATAGTATAAAGTCTGTATAATAATTTGCCATATTATATACTCTATATACTAATTTGCCTACTTTCCCATTTTTCAGTTACTTTAACATTTTTTTTTCCGTATTCATTGTCAACCTTTCTTACAGTTTACTTACAGTACAAATAGACATTTTTTTTTTAATTTGTGACAATAGTCTTGTACACCTGTAAAAGTAGTTATGAAACATGAAGGCATTTGTTATGTAAATTGACTGGTATATTATGTATTTTTAATATTGTAAAATATTTATATATAAAATATATTTGTTAATGAAAATAGCAGGTCATTTATTTACAATGAATGTAAAACTATTCTACTTTACATAGAAAGGGACCAGGCATTAGTTATAGTTCCTCTAAAATAGTATACAAAATAATTTCCTGGCATAATGTAAACACCACTACATATTTATATGTACTATATAAATATAGAGTAAGGAGGACACTTTTAAATAACATGCAAAATAGTCTTTTTATATGTACATTATTTTAGTTTCCCGAGTCCTCTTTCATTCTGTACCAGTGTATGGTAATGTTACCATATTATTGTTATTGTTTCACACTCCCATTCTCCTATGCTGTGGGATATGTTGGTATGTTTTATACATTTTATAAATAAATTGTTATAATGATAATAAAAATAGTTATAAAACAAAATATAACATTTTCATATTTAGCACTGGAATATCCTTTGACAATGAGTGCTATTTTTGCATATTTGTCTTGTTGGCCCCTCTGGCAACAATGCATTTTGAAAGAAAGTACTTCACAAAAGAGATTTCCGTTGACAATATACAGTATACTGTACAGTTTGATCATTGTCAACATATCCAGCATTCTTTGATTCCCGTAGACAATGGATATGACAGATACATAATTACCACTCTCGGTTTCTTGATTAATGTACGGTATGTATTGTATGAGACAGATCTGATAAGAACTGTATTATTGTAGCATGTGTAGACATAAATGTCAACCATTTCCTATCTATGCAGCTAATCTCCTTAACTGATCTTAAAGGCAGGAGTCACATTATTTGTGAAATGTACTGTATGGGCCATAGTACAGTACATCAAAAGAACGTTAAGCACTGAAACGTTAGTGGAAATATACGATCCATTCTACAGAAATATCTCTTATTAGTAACATGTGCTTACATCTTACTTGCTTTTTTAGAAGGAAAAAAAAACCGCTCATACAAAATGGCATCTTAGTGTTAGGCCCCGTCAGTTCCATTTAATGTATTCCCATGTGTGACATGAGCTTTTGACAGCTACAACGCAAGTTTTAAGGTACAATTTTTGCACTGTCAATCATTACTGTATATTAGGCGTTGCTAAAAAGGTGATATTCAAAATCACAAGGAAATAGGAGACAAGTGCACTGAGTTGAGGGAAAACAATAGCCTGCAGTTTCAATCTGCATTTCAGACATTCAAAGTTTCTGTTTCTAAGTAGCTAGTTCAAAGTATTATTATTATTATTATTATTGTTTATCAAATTCAGCTCTCCTTTTTTATTTTGACAATATACCACATTCTGAGGTACCAATAATTTTGTTTTCACAGAGATCCTAAATCAAAACCTTTTTTGTGTGATCTCTTAAAATATCTGCCATGGTGATTTTCTAATAATGGTATTTAACTCAGAGGCCTGGATACATGCTGCGAAAAAAGTGATTTTTTAAAAATAGACTAACACATCAACTTTGCACCGCTAAAAATAACGCACTTTTTATTGGATCCGTGAAAAATATTGAATCTGATAAAAAAAAAAAAAAAGGCCTAATACCGCATTTTTTTGTATTAACGGCCAAACATCACGTTCCGATATTTATCGCAGTGGGATTTACGGCACAAATACCTCATTTTTTATCACCTACTTCAGGCTGGCATTAAACCTATCTTTCCTATGTACAGTTTATAATGGCCAATATATTACAATCTATTACTTCTAATACATTACGATAAATATGAACCCCTTAGTAGCCTTAGTGATCAAATTATGGGTCATGGTTTTCATGAATAACTGACCACAAACGGCTACAAAGTGGTTAATATCAAATTTAAAATACACTCCCTACCCCATTGACCACCTAAGCGGCTAGTAAAGCAGTGCTATGCAATGCTATATAATGCTCTATCCACGTTTAAGACCCACCTTAAGACACATTTGCTTAAAGAAGCATATGAATAGCACTGGATAATCCTGGACACATGATACATAAGCTTGGACCCCTGCAGACGCACTTACTAGAATTCCCTCCTATTGTCTCTATACACTGGCGACACACTTTATTCGTGCTCGGCTAGTCCCACGAATTCGGGTATACCCGGGTGTATTGAGGTTTGTGACTGTTTTCTGCCCGAGTGCATTGAGTTATTTTCCAGGCAGGGATTGAAGCATTTTATTCCCGCTGGCTGCAATACTGCACAGTATATATATATATACTGCATTACAATTCATGAATTTATGCCATCTGGTAGACACGCGAAGCATTGCAGCCTATTAAATCCTAATCATTATCATTTAACAGATCAGCCGCCCATCAGCCAGGCATGAACCCAGGCTGGGAAGGCAAATGCAACGGGGCTTGTCAGAGGTGAGGAGCGGCGCATTCCAGGTATCTGCCAGGTACATACTGGGTATTTGCTCGAATAAAGTGTGTCGGTGCAGTACGTTCTCCTAACTACCAATTAGATTGTAAGCTCCTCAGAGCAGGGACTCCTCTTCCTTAATGTTACTCTTATGTCTGAAGCACTTATTCCCATGACCTGTTATTTATATTATTTGTTATTTATATGATTACAACATGTATTGCTACTGTGAAGCGCTATGTATATTTATGGCGCTATATAAATAAAGACATACAATCACTAAGTTAAACAAGAGTTTAACCCCTACTGTCACCCCCGGGAGGCCTGACAACCCTCCCTGGGGCAATTACCCCAATCACCCCCAACAAACCTAACGCCCACCCCTTATACTAATGGCTAATTGGGCTTTTGTCCATTTAAAAAAAAAAAAAAACTGTGTGCTGTGCACGCGCATAGTAAGTGAAACTTCTTTGTGTGTTGTCAGCAACATATAAAGTAACAATAATATTGTTACTGCTCAGAGCATGAGTAAATATGATTGGCGGGGTCATGTTTATTGGCAGCAGTGCAGTGGCAGCAGTACCGGCATCATGGATGTTGAGCGGGTGGGGGGAGCAGCGGCGGCGGCGCATGTCAGCGGGCGAGTGGGGGGAGCGGCGGCAGTCAGTGTTGTTGAGCGGGTGAGGGGAGCGGCGCCGCCGGCTGGCACCGCCACCGCATGTCAGCGGGCGTGTGGGGGGAGCGGCGGCCGTTAGGAGCGGCGCCGGCGGTTATTGCCGCCGCCGCCGCCGCATGTGATTTTTAGGTTAGCAGGGCGGATGGGAGCATGTCAGTGTTGGGGTCGGGCTGAGCCAGAACACAGCCCAGCCTCAACTGCCAGCACTTACTTCATGACGTCACATCCGTTTAATTTTCTGTCTCCAAAATGCATTTTTGTCCCAGTTCAAAAACGTCTTAAAAAACAAACTACCTAACAAATAATAAAATACACTAACAGCCCCTATTGGCTATCTTAGTGGCTAGTGTAGCATTGCTACTGTAAATTACTAACTGATTTTTGGTGTGCAACATTTTTCTCACATTACATTCATTTCCACTGTTACTTATGTCACTGTCACCAATAACATTTCAATGAAACGTACCGTAGACTGAAATTAGTGCAAAGTATGATAAAAGACTAGTTTGTAGCAGTGCCAATAGAACCTTGTAAAGACACCAGTCTATAAAGGACATATTACTAATAGACTGTTGGTAAGATTGTGAATACTTCACTGTGATAACTTGAACTGAAATAGGATATGTAGTCAGCATCACAATTGGAGCATTGCTTAAATAATGATCAAAACGGCACCATTTTGACTCAGCACCACAGTTGTAACACTGTACAGTATCTAGATGTCAGTTAGCACTTGGGTAGTGGTTTTGGAGCAGTTAGTTAGAGGAGTTGCTTGTAGCAGTAGTACAATGACATGTATCAAAGTATGCATTAGTATAATGGAACAAGGTTGAATAAGCTCAACCTGCCAGCTCTGAGTTGGTGAATACTTCTTTTGCTCAGTGGCAGATGTAAGAAGCTCAAATAACATGCTTCATACCTGTAGAGCAGCGCTGCTCAATTTTTCCTGCTTCCCTCCCTGCTTGCGCCCCCCCTCACTTACCTCCTCTCCGGCTCCCGGCATCAAATGATGTCGCGGAGTCACATGACCCCACGGCGGCATTTGATGCCGCTTTGCCATGGCGACGCGTCGACGAAGAGAAGGTAAGTTAGTTGCAGAGGCCTCACGCGATCCCCCGGCATTAATTTAAATGCCTTGGGGGAAGAGCGCGAGAACCCTGAAACTGCCCGCGCCCCCCCTGAATAATTTTGCACCCCCCCAGTTTGCGCACCGCTGCTGTAGAGTAAACCATATTTATACATATTCCCCGATGAGTTAAGTTTTTTTTACACAATCACTCACACAACTTCACTGTTTCCGTTGAACTACTATCAATGTCACTAATATCTACTCCATTTTTATAGAATGGGCTCTTCTTTTATATAACTTTGCGTTCTCTGTTCTAGGAATCTAATACTGTAACCGTATATTTATAGAAAATAAACATATTTTGTATTAATGATACTAAACTTCAATTTGCCTTAATCACATTATATACCATATACTGTAGGTTAATGTAAACAATTGTGATACATTTTAACTGAAGTACTTGTAGAAACCAGTTGGAAAATATTACCAGTTCTGTAAGCCGTAGTAGTCCTGGAGAAGAGTAGATTAATTGTACTGCAAGTTGCGAAAACCTTCTATAGTATCAACATGAGCGTTCTTCATAAGTCACCCACCTCTGACACCCAGCACACTTAGCTCCTGCTAATTTATGCTATGTTTACCACTCCACTTGATGGGGCCTATGTACTAAGCCAGGGATTCTCAACTCCAGTCCTCAAGCCCCCCCCCCCCCAACAGGTCAGGTTTTCAGGATATCCCAGCTTCAGCACAGGTGGCTCAATCAGAAGCGCAGTCAATGACTGAACCTCTGAAGCAGGAACTGATTGAGCCACCCTTGCTGAAGCTGGGATATCTTGAAAACCCGGATCTGCTGGGGGGCTTGAGGACTGGGGGTTAATTACCTCTACACTAAGCATTGCAAAGTACCTTTTTGGCTCAAAATTGACATACAATATCCTAGTTAAAAAATTGCACTTGTGTATATATATGTACTGTATTAACCTGAAATATCTCCATCTGCGGCATCAACGTAATTTTTCTTTTTGATTCATTTTGGGGCGCACTGAAATGGATTGCATTAGGCAACAGATGTAAATGGTATGTACTTATAAAACAAATCTGTGCTCCAAAATAAAGGAGAAAGTGCATTAAAACCATTCAACTTGGCAAAAAGCTTAAAAAGGTCAGTTTTTATTATTCTATATGTATTTATCGCAGCACGGATGTTTCATTTAACAGGTTAACAATTTTTTTAAACATTATGGCTATTATTAGAGTGACCATATTTTTCCCGGGATAAAAACGGGACATTCGCGCTTGTTCAGTCGTCGCGGGCTGTTTGTACATGTGCAGTCGTGAGGGGCCGTTCGCGCATGTGCAGCCAGCGCGGAGCAATCGCGCATGCGTGGCTGGTGCGGGCCATTCGCACATGCGTGGCCGGCGATTGCTGATCGAGCATGTGCGGCCAGGATGTCTGGTCACCCTAGCTATTATAAATAATATTACACTAATCATTTGTATTTATGAACACTGGTTATAAATAAGAAAATACACATCATTCTGTTTTAATATATACTGTATCAATCAGATATTCAACATGGTGCAATGCGGCAAAATTCATTTCAAACAATGAACTATGGGGCTTATTCTGTAAGCTGAGATAGCGCCGATTTGTCGTTCTCGCACGGAAAGCCCCATTGACCTCAATGGGATCTATCATGCAATAGCACGGGATCTGCGCTATCGTAGCTTACAGAATAGGCCTCTTTGCATCAAGTAGGGATGTATGAAGAATTAATATGTACAAAGCACATTTTAGGAAGAGTTTTTACTACTTTTTAGCACAAAGTTTGATGCGCAATAAAAATTCAAATATGATCTTAGTACATAGGCCCTGAAGACCCCTACAGCAATTACTTTACCTCCAGCCTCCTTATAGACTTTTGGTGTATATGCTTTATAAAAAGGAATAAGATAGCCAGTATTGACTGGCCTGTATTTTCATACTCAAAATAAATACCATTCCATATGAAATAATTACACATGGCTGTTTTTAAAGATGTTGAATAAGCAATACATTTATGATATGTGCTAGTATTGCACTGCTTTTCAAACCAAGACAAAATAAAATCAGGACTTTGGAAGTATTACGTAAAATACACTTAAAAAGAACTTGGAACCACCAAACATCATGAAATCCGATTTTTGGAAGGCATCATAAAAAAGCTATTTTGCATAATATATGAATCGGTACAGAGCTGAACAGTCTATTTATGGTAAGATGGAAATTGCAGCTTCAAATTATTGTCAACAATACTGTAGATAAAATGTCTGTTCTTTATGGCTGTGCACACGTGCTAAATCACATTTTCAAACAGCTGCATAGAGCACATGATATTTTCATCCTGTAAAAAAAAAAAAAAAGAAGAATATTTAGGTTAGAATTACAATTGCAGCAATAAGTTATTATTAGTTGTGTTAGAAACAGAGTGTTTGCCTTTGTGATGGAAGAATTATACCATTTTCCTTTTGCTATGAAAAATAGTAGCAATATTTAAAATAAAAATGTAACCTTATGTGAACTATCAAAAGGACCTATGTATTAATAAGGGGTGCACCACGGAAGATAAAGTATATACGAGTGAGAAAAATATATCCCAAGAGGGGATATGGAGATCTTCCAAAATAGGGCACACTTTGATATATAGGAAGGTAGAATGGCCTTTAAAGGTCAAGTTGTGTACCTTGCACTACACCAATAATGAAGTGGGGAACCAATAAATTGGGACATGTGTGATAACGGAACAAAAACTGCAATAAAGGGTGTGGAGGTGGTGCTGGCAGGGATGGGGTTAATGATGAACAAAGAAAAGAAAGAAAGCTCCCTATTAGCCGCACAAAAGAACACCTATGCCTATATTAAAAGTTACTATTTATTAATAAATGATTAAAATCTATTTATTGCAGCAAAAACTAACGTGAACCAAAGTGATTAAAATAAATTTAAATTTTGCTTCTTTTCTTTGTTCACACTTTGATATATGAACATACAAACAATCATTTAATTCACAATAGACAAAGAACGTACAACACTAAAAATATTTAATGAAATCTAAATCAGTGAGAGCAGAGACAGACACCTAACAATATTAGTGTTACCGACAGGAGAAAATTGTATCTGGGGGGAGGTTAATTGTATCTGGAGGGGTAGTAGTGGTAATTGTATCTGGGGGTTTGTGTAGTGGTGTAGGTATTTGGGGGGTAGTGGTGTCTGTATTTGGGGATATTGTGTGTTTTTCTGGGGGGGGAATTGTGTGTATGTGTGGCAAGAGGAGGAGGGGGAAATAAGTGAGAGAGGGTAATTGAGTGGTAGCAGATGGGGGGAGAGTGAGAAAAGAGGGGGGGAGGAATACACCTGCACTTGTCCCTGGCCTTCAGTCAGCGTATTTAAACCCTCCCTTCCTGTTTGTCAGTTCCTGTCCATGCTGGTCTTACCTGTTTCAGACCCTGATCTGGGCCCCTGATCTCATTCCTGCCTCTGTCCCTGCTGCCTGTTACCAGACTTCTGCATGCGGCCCCTACTACTTTACCTTACTACGTGTCCTGCTGTTCCAGCTACAGGGATCCATACCTCCAGTAGCATGCTCATGACAAACTTGACGTACCTGGACTCAAGTATGAAACCTTGTTCCTGTAACCATATTTGCTATGCATGGATGTTTCTTTTCAGCCTTCTATCCAAACAGCTACAGTATTTAGTGCTCCTATTTCCATTGCTCAAACTGCATTAGTTAACAAATTATATTTGTTGCTATTGTGCAATTAATAAAATATCAATTTTATCCTTATACGTTTGATGAAGAAGTACGCTAACAATTCTCTCTTCAGTTTTTGGGAATACTTACTTTTTGGCAGCTCTCTATGAATTCATCTATAGTGACCACTCCATCCTTATTTATGTCCATCTTCTGTTAAAAATAAATATATATACATGTGACAAAACAAAAATTACAGCGCCAGACAAGTATTAAACGGTCAATATCAGTGAAGCAATAAGCACCACATAATAATACCAAAATGACAAACCACAAGAGACATACAGACATACACCATATAAGACAAGGAACAAAGGGGTGGAAAAAGGGATTGACACAAATGAAAAAATGGGGGAAGGGGAAAAGGAAGCCAAATTAAAATGATAAACCTTGTAAATGAAATAAAATGAAAATAATAAAGAATACTAGAACTCCCAGACAGCAATCCGCAGGATCAACCACCTTCCTCGATACGTCTACAAAACAAAAAGGGACAGCGCGGGCTCCATAGTGTAAATAGTAAATGGTTTATTATCACAATGCTAAAATCAGTTCACTCACAGAATCTCAGTAGAAAAAACGCCTTGGATAGAAGATCTGGAATCCTGTATTTCATCTGCCGGTACGGAGCTTGCAGCTGGCGGTTAGAAACGTGCTTTGATCTCCCGTACGCACAGTCGGATGACTTTAAAGATGTGCGTCCCCACTATAGTCCCCCTGCACAGCGGTATCCGCACTTCTGGTTCTGCTTTACTGAATTCACTTCCCTTCCGTGATAGTCAGTAGGGACAGGTTCCAGGCTGAGCTACAAGAGCGTAATCATCCTACGCGTTTCATCGCTAGAGTAACGGCGACTTTGTGGAAAGCAGAACCAGAAGTGCAGATACCGCTGTGCTGGGGGACTATAGTGGGGACGCACATCTTTTAAGTAATCCGACTGTGCGTACGGGAGATCAAAGCACGTTTCTAACCGCAAGCTGCAAGCTCCGTACCGACATATGAAATACAGGATTCCAGAGCTTCTGTCCAAGGTGTTTTTTCTACTGAGATTCTGTTAGTGAACTGATTTTAGCACTGTGATAATAAACCATTTACTATTTACACTATGAAGCCCACGCTGTCCCTTTTTGTTTTGTGTATATATATATATATATATATATATATACACACATATGTATTTATGTGTTTCTCCGACCAATTAAGTTGACATACAATATTATTTGTTGCTTTTCAATAAATTCCTACCTGGAAAAAGTTTTCCACATGTTGTTTCGGTGTTTCCGCTCTAAGAACAGGATAAGTAGATTTCCCCATCATATCATAAATTGCTTTCATTATGTCAAGCATCTCCTAAAAAATAAAAATAAAAAAATACATTTCATTTTAGGACACCCCAAAAAAGGTTATGAATGTAGTTGTAATTTTTTTTTTTATGTTGTGACTTTTTTGCAAAACTTTCAAATAAAATATTATTTAACTTCTTTATTGTTGCTGTATTTACTTGATTACTTTATACACGCATACAGATGCACATAGACATTATTGCCCCTGGTAATGCAATATGTTTTATATATGGTTTTCTATTTAAGTATTGTTTAGCGGATATACTGTTACTTTCACAGTTACCTGGTTGGGGTGACATTAAAAAGGGTTTGAGGGGAGTAGGCTGCTGGTCGCATACAGACAGGGCTAGTCAGGCCACCGGGGGTCAGAGAAATCCCAGATAAGATGCAAGGGCATTGGTCTTCCACATAGGAGACGAACAAGGCTCCCCGAGGGCATCGTGGATGGGCGGCAGAGGAGAGGTCCCACCCCCCCTCCTATCCCCTTTTGCTTTTTGTTTCTTAGTTGTTCATAAACCTATCTGATTGATGCTGTAAGGTAGAATTGGTTCAATACACAGTTATGTTACTTCTGGAAGGCTTGTTAAAGGAAAGGCAGTGATATATTTTCAATGACAGTTCTGTATATGCAATGATATGTTTGGAATGAAAACAAACTCAATAAAAATTGAAGTTACAAAAAAAAAAAAGGGGGCTCTGAAAATTAATTTAACATAATATTGCAGCCATTTCGTAAAAGAGCAATAGGGACTTTCCTGAGGAAAATAGTTGGTTTCAACTCTGCAATTCTGTACAATTTATACATCTTGTTACATATTCATGGGCTATTCAATAAGCTACAAATTTACATATCGCCTGGAAAGCCAGAATCACGCCTCCCTCTAGGAGCTGAAATAGATGTTTTACTGGACAGGAGATAGAGACACAAGCCCATCTTTTATAAAGTTTAATATTGCCAAATTGCTCTTTATAGGAGAGAGAGACACACAGAGACACACAGAGACACACAGAGACACACAGAGACACACAGAGACACACACACAGAGAGAGAGAGAGAGACACCAAGACACACCTTGCAGCCCATTGACTTGAATGAGGTGTAAGGTATTTTTATTCCATTGAAGGAATGTGTTTTATGACCAAAGACTTCTTAGGAAATATGACCCCATACTGTATGTCTTTCTTTTATTTACAAACGTTAGTATTTTTCTTGTAGGACATACTGTATGGTTTTATTGGACCACCCTAGTCCTGCTTGGAATTCAAAACTGAAAAGTGTATGTAACTGTAAGAGGCTTGATTCTGTGTCATCCTTATCTGAGTCTATCTTATCTATATCATTTCTTATGTTAGGTTTGATTTGATACAGATTAGGTCATCTGTGTCAAACTTTAAAATGGTCCAAGGAGTGATGATGCGCCTTATTGGACTTTATATCAATAGAGGGGAATGGTTGTAAATTGAACTGTATAACTGTACTCTGTTTTAATTTGTTCAGAACAATCTTATTGTTGGGCCAAAGGATAAGAATATATCTAGTGCTCATACTTCAAGAGGAAGAAATAAGTGACTGACTGGCTGCACTTTTGGGAATTGGGTGACATCGAAAATTAGAGTTTGGAGTACTTAATTTTTTATCTCTGCTAGAAATTAGGCAAAGACTTGATCTTCAGAAATGCATCTTTGGATGCACGGGTATGGGGTATATGAAGTATATACAATTTCCTACCTCTCTGTAAAAAAGTTGGGTTAATATTTTGTTAGTACCGGCAGTTAGACTGTTCATATCCACGAATATATTACTTCTTAGCTATTGTACTATAAGAGACCTGTGCAGAGGTATGCAATGGAGACC
The DNA here is from genome assembly GCF_040206685.1 of Ascaphus truei. NCBI lineage: Eukaryota > Metazoa > Chordata > Amphibia > Anura > Ascaphidae > Ascaphus > Ascaphus truei. Next base: position 493,161,672 of record NC_134483.1, on the reverse strand, counting down.
GTTTAAAGTGAAACTAAAATGAGGCTTTATTGCGCGTGTTCTTTTAACACAGCAAAACAACAATATAAATAAAAGAAAGGCCTACTCCGGTTTGGAGAATTTCTACACATTTAGTCCAGCCCCTGGGTGGATATCTAAGCTAATTACAACCCCCAAATATTTATATTTATATTCACACACACACACATACGCACACACGCACGCACGCACACACATGCACACACCAGTCCCATAATTATCTGTTTCTTGTAGCTGTAGGGGTAGGCCTCTCTGCTCTCCTGGGTCTGCACCCTTGTGTGCTATGGCAATGTCGGAGTCCAGGTTTAGAGGTCTTGTCCACTTTGTCTTGCTGTCAGCCTGCAGTCCTTATGCAGCTCAAGACATCTGTTGTTCCCCAGGTCAGCCCAGTTATGGGCTAGGGGAATCTCTGCTCTGTCCTTCCTTGTGTCAGCCCTAATTGTGAGCTAAGGAATCCTCATTCCTGTGTCTCACATGACTCTATATCAAAGAGCTCTGATTAGGCAGGTGGAGTCTGGTTGATTGCCTGCTGCATAACACCAGCTCCCTGATGGATTTAGAGGCATTTTCTTTAACAGGGATAAGTCCCTGTTACATGTACTTTTTCTTATTTGTATTTTATCGGCTGTATCCTGTGTTTTCTTATAGTTTATTATAATAAACATTTAAAAACACTAGCTCAATTGTTATTTCTGGGAATCCAGTTCCAATATACTATACTGTAATCACAAGGTTGGTTCAGAACTTTAAAGTGTTCCACAACTTTGTATATGTTTAAACACGGCTAGCTATTGTAGAGGAAACAATTAAAATATTAGCCAACTGACCTATTATCTACCATGTTTTTACATTTGCTGTATAAAATAATTTAAAAAAATCTTACCTCTTTAGTTATATACCCATCTTTATTGATATCATATAAATTAAAAGCCCAGTTGAGTTTTTCCTGTATTGTCCCTCGTAGCAAAGTAGAGAGACCCATAACAAAGTCCTATAAAATGAAAAAAAAAAGTTCTCTTTTCTATATTGTAACTTATATAGGCGTATATACGGTAACACATAATTACAGTGGACGTGGAAAATAAAACACAAAAGAAAATAGGAGAGTGAAGTTTTTATTAAAGAAGACGAAATAGAGAATTAAAGTAAAGTGATATTAGCAAAATACATAGGAAAATAAATGGTATGTTAAGTTGTGTGTGATGTACGTACATGGGCTTAAATGGACATTACTCAGGATTCTAGTGCATTTCATTTAAACATTACATCATCATCTTATGGTTCGGCAAATAAAGACACTATACTGTGGGGGCGATTCAGTAAGCTCCCATGCGGGGCATTGCACCCTCATCCAGCGTTAAATGGCATTGACTTGAATGCCATTTAAGTTATGGGCACTAATCGGTGGAACGGGGTGTACTCATGTACTGCATTAGAGCTACATGAATCCTGGCATGGAAAAACGTAAGTACCGACTTACTCACTTATTACTGAAACATCACACTGTACTTCCGCGCGCACCAGTTGGAGAGAGAGAGGCTCTGTGTGGGGCGAGGTAGCAGCTGAGGAGATCTGGGGCATGGCGGTGGTTACCAGAGGCCGGGCCCAGCTGCCAGGCCTCTGGTTGCCACCGCTGGGCCTTGGCTCCTTGCTATCCTCAGCTGCTGCCTCCTCTTCTCTCTCTCAAACTTGGATGCACCAGAAGTAAATTTACAAGAGAAATATTGCCCTATGATGCACTCTACCTCTACTAATAATCAAAATAATAACATTTTATTAGATCAAAAAGACACAAAACATAATAATTAAAACCTAATTCAGCGTTGGTGTGTCCCTAAGTAAATCTTTTCCAATGACTTCAGAAATACCAGTTGCTGTATTCCCTATCAGTAGATCAGCCTCAGCCATAATAGGATATATCAGACATGGTGTAACAATACTGCTCAATGTGCTAAGCAAGTAAACAAAGCTGCTGTATTGTGCCAGTAAAAGACACCTACTCTCTGTGGATGTCTATTGTTCATATTAAGTGCCCATTTATGCATTCTGACATTTTGATTCCACCATTATCTGTAGAATTTATGCAATATTATCTAGTAGATATAAAATTATTTGACAATCACTTTCAGCCTCATAGTGTAATGCTTACTCCTATTGAGCCAGTGTTTTAATAGGGTGAGAGTCTACCCCATTTGTTATACTCCCTACATAACAAGTATAAGCTCAGGGATAATTATAATGTTACCACTTTGTGCACCTGCTACTCGATGAGAGCTTAATGGTATCTGCTGAGGGGTATGATATAACTACATTCATTCATGAGGTTGTCTCTGCGAAGCCAATATCTACCATTTACCGGAATACTGATAGTTAGTATCAACAGTTTGTTGCCTGGCTAATTCTAGTGGTTACCTCTGTCCCACTCGCACGCCGACGTCATAACCCGACGCAGGTTTCGTTCACGGACAGAACTTCTTTGGGGGTGGGCGGGTCTCTCTTGCATCAGCTTTTTATTCCCCAAGGTTGCCATGGTAACATTTATGTTTGGAGTAGCTGTTGAATGCAGCCGCAATCAGCATATGCCATTATTCTAAGCCGCGCCTCCAAACCTTTATGCAGTGACGTGAAGTCTGGGGAGTTACTGCTATACAAATACCTTGGATTGCCTAAAAACCCGATCTAATGTATCCTAAACAGTATTTAGCACTCTGTGATTGCTGAGGAATAAATAGAGACTACCCCTAAAATAACGGAAAACAATTTTCCATAAGGTTAAAAAGTTAAAAGAGAGAGAGAGAGAGTGGTTATGATTGATATCCGGAAACATAATCTTCATATACTCATAAATCATCAACTTTATGATGTTCTTAGATGTATGTTTTACACGTTATCACATAGCTGAATACTATTTATTCCCCTACAGCCAGGGTGGGCAACCCTGTCGCCATTCGCCACTTGTGGCGAATTGGCAGTGAAACGGTGGCGAATGGAGCCTCCTCCCTCCCCCTCTCCCTTTTCCTAATACCTAGTAAACCTCCGGGTGGTGAGGGCAGTCCGCTGACGTCACTCATGACATGCTGTCTGCCGCCTATGCGGACAGTCTGGCGATCCGCCACACAAGCACTCAGCTGTTACTAAGGGAATCCCGAGCCTGGCGCTTCTCCGTGCTCTGATGGCCAGATACCAGTGCAGCACTCAGCTGTTAGGAGGGGAAATCCCCTACCCTGTGCGCACTCAGCTGTAAGCAGGGAAATCCCCTACCCGGTCTTCTCCCTGCTCGCACTCAGCTGTTAGGAAGGGAAATCCCCTACCTGGTGCTTCTCCCTGCTCGCACTCAGCTGTTGGCAGGGGAAATCCCCTACCGGCGCGTCTCCTTTCCTGGACGGCCAGCTACTAGTGCACGGAGAGCTGAGAGATACTTCCCCCCACCCCCACTTGTCTGACCTCTAGGTACCTAAGCAGAGCCTGAGGCAAGTATACTACCAGGACTGTGCTGCTGTAGAGTTACTAACCTCCATTCTATCAGGGAATACCTACCCTCCCTATCCTGGCTGTCCACTGTTTATCCCATACTCTGCAACTGCATCAGCCTGACAATACTCATAACTGGATCTAAAAGGGTTTTTACATTCAGCCCTTGCTGAACATGTCCTCTCCTGCTGCCCAGATCCCCACTCATGCTGCCTTCATGCTCCCAGACCACCCCCTCTCAGGCTGCCCAGATCCTCCCAGACTGCCCTGACCCTCCACTTTCACGCTGCCTTGACCCTCCCCTCTCGCACTGCCCTGACCCTCCCCTCTTGCGCTGCCCTGACCCTCCCCTCTCATGCTGCCCTGACCCTCCCCTCTCGTGCTGCACTGACCCTCCCCTCTCGCGCTGCCCTTATCTTCCCCTCTCACGCTGCCCTCATCATCCTCTCTCACGCTGCCCTCATCATCCCCTCCCATGCTGCCCTCAGCATCCCCTCCCATGCTGCCCAGACCACCCCCCTCCCCCACAGCTGCACCAAGCCTGCCCACACCGGCATCCACCCTGCCCCCACTGCTGCTGCGGAGTTACCCCCTCTCAACGCCACAGTTCCCCTGCCCTACGCCCCGCGCGTTATGCACCCTCCTATGTGCCCTACGCATAGGACGGGGGGGATCTTGATGATGAGAGGGACTGCTGAAAGGGCCTGGGGGAGATCTAGGGTGCTGGGGGGAGATGATGATGATGGGGGTTAAAGGAGATGGTGATGAGGGGGTGAGGTGATGATGATGAGGAGGGTAGTGGTGGTGGCGTGAGAGGAGGATGAAGAGGGGGTGAGAGGAGGAGGGGGGGAGAGGATGAGGGGGTTGCGGTGGGAGAATTTATAAACTTGTTCAAACAGTGTGTGGTTTAAAATTTTCGCATGCGCAACATAATACCTCAATTTTTACATGGTGTGGCTATTTTGACTTCTAATTCGCCACACCTGTGGCTACATTGAAAAATAGGTTGCCCACCCCTGCCCTACAGTACATAGGTGTTTGACGCATGTCAAGTTCTCAAGCATCATGAACATACAAAGGATGGTAAATTAACCTATATTCTGTCTGTTATGATACAACCATACATGTACTGTATACATAATTCATTGGTTAATCCTAAGTATTAGTGTTGGATAGATGTTATTCCAACACAGCTGACAAATGGATATAACTGTACTTGTGTAGAGAAAATAGCCATTTCTAGTTCAAATATGGTGAACTTGTCAGTAATACTGTAACTATTATGGTTATGAGTATATGCATAAGATCTTCATTATACCTTTAATGCTTATTCTGATTGTTTTTTTGTTGCTTGTCAAACATAGTAATAATATTGTTCATTATAGGATTTTTTTTTATCTAGTGCAATGGATTTCAGGAATTTCCTAATGGTATGTACTGTATACTGCGTGACCACTTTGTTCTAACTTTTTATACTGTACTTATTGTGCCATTGAGACGTTTACATTTGTCTCGCAGTTAAATTGGTTTAGATTTTTCATTTTAGGCAGATGTTCAGAATTTTAGATTTTTAATCTTTAAATCCTGAATGTCTTTGGATTTAAAATGCAGCCAGCTAAAGGAAGGCGGAGTACACAAAGCCTTCATTACGACCTCTGGGGGATAATGTTCCCATTGTGTAAATCCATTTGGCCCCTTTCCTGAGTAAAGCATTATCCAAGTCAACTTTTCTGATGCCCAAAGACACATGATCAATGCCTTGGAATGTTAAGTGTCCCGCTATAGGTGTATCTAAGTTGTTCTTAATAGTGCTCACATGTTCCAAAATACGTCGTCTAAGTTGACGTGATGTCTGACCGACATATTTAATTCCACATCTACATGTGGCCATGTAGATTACACCCATAGTTTTACAGTTTATAAAGCTCCTGATTTTATATATTTTGGTATTGTTATCAGAATTATAAGGGATGTAACAAAAGTTGCAAACGGGCTATCAAATTAGCAAAAATGTCAAATGAAACAAAGGATTGTAATAGAAAGTAAGATCAACTCTAAAAAGTTCTTAAAGTACCTTAATAACAAAACTATTTGTAGCCAGGTCACCTGATGGCTACTATTCTGCCCTTGGTCTGGCAGTAAACCCTGATACAATCAGGTTGCCAGTAGTTGATCTGGGGTTTTCCCCCTCCGAGGAGCTGCACTTGAGTGACAGCGGGTGGTGTTGTCATCAGGCCTGGGCATGACCAATCATGAGCCAGAGCTGCTGCCCTCCTCCTGGCTTTACTTAAGGGCAGTGCCGGCAGTTTGTAGTGCACCTTCCCCCACTGAGGAAGGCAGGTGACACAGTGGAAAGAAAGAACAAGGTGTGGACCGGCGCTTCCAAATTAGAATAAAGTGAACTGTGTCAAGTGAAATACTTATAAACGTGATGACTATAATAATAATAATAATAATAATAATAATAATAATAATAATAATAATAATAATAATAATAAATACAATACTTCAATCAGTGCAAACCCATCACCCCAAAAGGCAGGCAAAAAACACAGTGGAAAGGCTGAGATTGGGCCTTCTCCAGTCCTCTTCCCTCCGGGGGAGAGTGAGTGTGGACCATACCTCTGCCTCTGCTAGGGAGGCAGGGAAGAGCTAGGATGGCTGTGGGTGCCCTTGGCCTGTAGTAATAGCTGTGAGACTGTACAGAAGAGTAATAAACCGTTCCTGTTTACATATACCTCCTGCCTTGTACATGACCTTACTGGGGGAGAGGTAATAGTTCTACCATGGGGGACGACCTTCAGTTCCCTAGAGCCTACAGCAGATGGAAGCACTACACTGCTAAAGAGATATGTAGGGCATGAACCCCAGAAGCCTAGTCCTGTGTCCCCACTACCTTCGGCGGATGACGCAGCCCTCTTGATACCAGCAGGTATCATGAACCACATGACCAGTAATAGCCAAATCTCCCACTGGGTGGGGGAAACGCTGTTACATATTAAAATAGAGAATATAGGATCTTTCGGTGTGAGCTAAGTGGGCAAATTATGGGCGATAAGGAGAAGATATTAAATACATTCTTTCCCTCTGTATTTACCAAGGAGCAGTCAATTGCAACAGGAGGAAACCACAACCTCTATATTAACCAAAAATTGATTCACTGAGGAAGAAGTGCATAGGCGGATTGATAACATTTATGTAAATAAGGCATCTGGCCACAATACTTTGCACCGAAAGGTTCTTAATGAGCAAAGTTAAGTATTGGCCAAACCGTTATATTTAATATTCAAGGTCTCCATTTCCACAGGCTCAGTACCACAAGTCTGGCGTAAAGCCGACGTGGTACCTATATTTAAAAAGGGAGCTAGATCACAACCGATGAATTACAGATCTGTAAGCCTGACATCAATAGTAGGGAAGGTACTTGAAGGTATAGTATGGGATAATATTCAGGAAAACCTAATGGATAAAAAAATGACAGCACGGATTTATGAAGGATAGGTTGTGCCAAACTAACTGCATTAGTTTCTTTGAGGCGGTATACATTTAAACCAGGGTAATGCAGTTGATTAATCTACTTAGATTTTGCAAAGGCTTTTGATACAGTGCCACCCAATAGGTTAGTGTACATAATACAGGAAATTGGTCTCAGTAAAAATATTTGCACCTTGTTTGAAAACTGGTTGAAGGATAAACAGAGGGTTGTCATAACCTTTTCAGGTTGGGCTAAAATTGTGAGTGGAGTAACTCAAGGATTGGTACTGGGACCCATGCTTTTTAACTTGTTTATTAATGACCTTGAGGTTAGCATAGAGAGCAAAGTCTCCATCTTTGCTGATGACACTAAGTCATGCAGTAAAATCCGATAGAAAAAAATTGCCAGGATTTTTAAATCACCATTTTTGGCAGTGTTGCTATCACAGTATGCAGAAAGGCCCGAATACCAGTGATAACAACTTTTGCAGAAATGGCGAGTACCCGCCGGCAATAGAATCTGCTGTCTGACAAGGCCTTACCCGGCGAGTCCTATCTACCGTCTCTCCCTGCGCAAATCTCAATTTTTATAATAGTGTAGATAAGCAGGGGGTCTCAGGAGCAGAACCACATTGGTTTCAGGTCTGGGGACCCCCTGCTTCCCGAGATACAGGACGTTATCCCCTATGTTTTGGATTCCCACGGTCACGTGACGCAGGACATTTAAATGCATAGGAGATATCGGCACCCCATAACGGGGTCTGTATCTCAGGAAATCAGGGGGTCCCCAGACCTCGAATCAATGTAGTTCTGCTCTGGAGACCCCCTACTCATCTACACTAGTATTAAAAATGTAAACAATTTAAAAATTTGTTACAATAGCGGCTATCTGCTATTGTAATGAAGCTGCTTTAGTGTAATTAATGTAATTAATGTAATTTAATGTAAATGCCCTGGTTATTTCATGCGGACACTTTAAAAATGGCGTCTGTACCGGCAAAGAGTCCGCGTGATGTAACCGGGTGATTAAAATACCAGGGACTGTAACTTGGGAAGCAGGGTGTCCCTGAGGCTGAAATCAAAGCGGTTCAGCTCAGGAGACTCCCTGCTCCCATACACTATTAATAACAATTACATTAAAGCTGCTTCAATACCTTAGTGGATATCAGCTAAGGCAATGAAGGGGTTAAGCACCAGTGCCAGGCTTATTGTGGGTAGCGGGGGCGGGTGAAGGTGGTATTTGGCCCGTGATGGGTGTTTAGGCCTAGTACCGCCAACCCAGTCGAGGCACAAACTAGTCCATAACGATCACTCCACCGTGAATTCTACCTTTAACCAGGCAACATCCAGACGGCTCGTATTTCTCTACCTTTGATCCTAAATATTATCCCCTACATGTAGGACCAAATGTTTGGGGACACTCTCGGTCTACTCTCCCGCTCAACTCCTTTACCGGGTTAAAGGTCAAGGCAACAAAACATCCGAGCAGCGTCGTTCCCTGCATTGCCTCACTTTGTATTCTTTCCCTCCCTAAAGCAACAAGGGGCATTGTCCCCCTCACTTTCATCTTCATTAAATCCGCAACATATACCCTGCCTTTCTGCGGCTGAATGCCCTCCGCTTGTGGACAGATCTTGAATGCTGCGGCATCAAGTCCATGTCCCATCTCCCATGCTACAGTACCTAACCACTATGCGCTCCACCAAGAGAAACCACTGTGCTCCTTATAAGCCTCTCAAATAGTGTCCTGGTACTTAAAAAGTACTAAACAACTATGGGGAGCCTTCTCGCCTATTACACCTGCTAAGTTGACGAATGCCTCCAACCAGTTCCCAAATGTTTTCAATACCTTCTTTGTCTTTCTTCTTCCCATTACTTTCCCGTCTTAACCACCTTCTCCAACAAATTCTTATACCTCAGCTATAATATCCATATCTCTGCTTATTCACCTGTCCAAATTTTGTCTTTAGTGGCCTGCTCGCAAGGCATAAGTAACCCTCTTTAAAGCTGCAGTTCGATACTGTCACATCCGGCACTGCCTGCTTTGCTGGCACAACTTGGACCATGTCAGTGATGCCCAAAGCCTCACAACCTCCGCTCCCGGGACTTACACCCAATATGCCAGTGCAAACAGCTATCGAAGTCTGGGGACTAGGGGCCCATGCTGCTGACACTGGAATATTTGGCCTGGATAGTACTCCCGGGAGGGATAACAACACCCTACTCTGCTAGGACTAACCACTTCCTTGGGCCTAATGACAAAACTTGCCTCCAAAGGGTTTTTGAGAGATGTATTTCCCAGGGATTTGCTGCCTCGATCCAGTTCCACCTCCTGGTGCCTGATGGGCATACCCCTTGTGGGCTGCTGGAGCCTTGCTCTGCTCCCCCTCCCTTTGTGTGCTTCTTTGATTTTGCTGCCCTCTAGCCACTTGCAGTATCCCCAGGGCTCAGGAGGTCCAGGGGTTGGGACCTCCGATGGGTATGATGCTCCTCCAAACCCACCCCCACTGTGACTTCAAGGGTTATGCTTGCCCCAGTACTACCGCCGACCTTCCTCCGACATCCTGCAGGGGGCTGTCAGGGATCTCAGCAGCTCATGGAGCCAGCCTGCTCTGTGCTGATCCGCTCCTTTGCTGATCTACACTAGCAGCCATGCTTGCTCCTCTGCCGGTGGGGGGCAGGCACCTCCACTGACCGGGGCGATCCTCCCCGCAGCATCACCTGAACTCCACTTTGGACCTATTACTTGCTGCTGGTGAAACTGAAAGGGACAGCAACAAGGGCAGAACCTTTTGTGGAGGTGGGCCGGGGATGAGAGAGGTAAGTCACAAGGCAACAGCCCCTTTAGTAACCTCTCACTCTTCTTTCTCCCCCCCTAATGCATCACTCCATGGCCACTCGGGCAAAATTCATGCTTCCCTTCCCCTAATAGGTTGCAGATTTCTTTATACATCATTGACAACAGTTTAGAAAACATACAAAAAGATAACTCGATTTACAAAAATGTTACAATGATCTGGCGTTTGGACAGCAGTGCTGTCTCTGTCTACTGGCGTTCTCAGTTCATATTCTCAAAATGAAAATAAATGTATCCATTGATGCACTGGAGTACCTGTTACATCTCAAGGTTATTTTGATCAATTGAATGTCAACATCAATGACAGAATGAAAGAGAAAGGGATTGAAGAGATGAAATGGACGATTGATACAGAAAACGCAGCACGGCTCTTTGCAAAGTGATAGATTTAATTCTGGTTCATACTTAATCCATTAATGAATCTCCTCTACTTTAAAGGGTAAAAGGGGACGATAGACAGCACTCTGATAGTGTTAAATTTATGCAATTGCAGGGTGCACGGAGCAAAAGGGGACCCTTATTCCCCTGTTTAGTACTAACAAATCTACGTAAGTACCAGCACTCACTGTCTAATAGCTAAATGATGAAAACAGTTGAAATGCAGAATAAACATTTAATAATAAAACGAACCAAAAATAAATCAAATATGTTTGCAGAAACCAGTATCACAAATGGGCATGTCACAAAGTGAGGGGTGGGGGGAGGGGGGGAAAGGAAAAGGGGAAAAAAAAAAACCATGAAACACAAGGAATATACACAAAAAACGGAGAACGGCAAGTATGCTAGGGGGGCGACGTTTCGAGGGACTACCTCTTTATCTGGCCCATTCCCCCTGGTCCAAAAGGTCCCAGAGGTACTTCCCTAAGCCTCCCTTCCCCTATAACTGGTCAAATTAGACACCCCTGAAAATAGATTGCAAACATACAGTGTAGGCTAAATACAACTAAACAGCTACAGGGCAGCAAGAATCCACTAAAGTTAATGCCAGTAGTTCAAGTACCACAAGAAACTGTGGGCAATGGTACAGTACAGGCTGAACACAGCTTGCAAGAAAGCAGCTTGCAAAGAAACACTAGGAGTCCACAACAGTCAATGAAAGGTTAATGGGAATAGCAAATGAAGACAGTAATCAAACCCTCTGGCTCTGCTCCTTGTGCTCGTGTGGAGTGCTGTTGTGGACTCCTGGTGCTTCTTTGCAAGCTGCTTTCTTGCAAGCTGTGTTCAGCCTTTACTGTACCATTGCCCACAGTTTCTTGTGGTACTTGAACTACTGGCATTGACTTTAGTGGAATCTTGCTGCCCTGTAGCTGTTTAGCTGTATTTAGCCTACACTGTATGTTTGCTATCTATTTTCAGTGGTGTCGGATTTGACCAGTTATAGGGGATGGGAGGCATAGGGAAGTACCTCTGGGACCTTTTGGACCAGGGGGAATGGGCCAGATGAAGAGGTAGTCCCTCGAAACATTGCCCCCCTAGCATACTTGCCGTTCTCCGTTTTTTGTGTATATTCCTTGTGTTTTATGTTTTTTTTTTTCCCCTTTTTCTTTCCCCCCCCACCCCTCACTTTGTGACATGCCCATTTGTGATACTGGTTTCTGCAAACACATTTGATTTATTTCTGGTTCGTTTTATTATTAAATGTTTATTCTGCATTACAACTGTTTTCATCATTTAGCTATTAGACAGTGAGTGCTGGTACTTACGCAGATTTGTCTCCTCTACTTTAAAGTTCCACATCTCAAAATGTGACTCATATTGTAACTTTATAGTTGATGTACAGGTTCAGCTCTACCTAAACAAATATGCAGCCTTGTCAAGTGTCACACAATTTGCTTGAGTCTCAAGAATTAAGGCTTGAGGGTTCTCTTTCTTCCCCCTCTGTCGAAAAAGCCCTATTTGAGGGATTAGGTCTCAGGGTGTTATGAAATTTCACAGATTGATTTCCCATTTTTTTTTTAACCCTATAAAAGCATTGGGCAAATATACCATGAAACAGCAAAATACAAAAATAAAAATTTACGACAAATTTAGCAGACACAGTTAGGACAGTTTCACACATTTCTGCAAGTCATAACCCCACCACCATGAAATAACCCAGCTCCCAAGGCATCATAACCCCTCCGCTAAGATTAGTGACTCGCCCCCAATATCAGACACAGCCCATTTTCATGCCCCACAGTGGAGGACCCTAGACAGCACTGAATATATGGTAAATTAAATAGATTGAAAGGAAGCAAACATGAAAAGTAACTATACACAGATTAAAAAACATAGGAAACAATGGTGCCCACCTGTTACAGGTCCAATACATGCAAACCATAAAAGAGAAGGAATGACTCTTTATTATGTAACAAAAAAAGGGGGGAGCACATTAGCTTATTACAGAGAGGCTAATGGTAGGACATAATGTTCCAGGCCACAAACCCCTTTGTCAAACTGTGCACAGCATAACAAACCTGATGAAGGGACACTTGCTCTGATCTGTTGTTTTTTTCTGTCATTAGATGTATGATGATCTAATAAACCTCATGCATTTATTTTACTCTGTACTGTACAGTAATATTGTGTGCCACTGCACTTCTTTTATGTATTTAGTGAATTGGAAGCACAGAGCCATATAGCATATCACAATCCAGTTCAATATCAACTGAAATTATTTTGGGTTTTCACATGGATATAAAAAAAGTTGAACTTTAAAAACTGCAAAGCAATAGATGCTACATCATTAAAAAGGGAATAGTTTTTAAGCACAGCCTGCGGTGCTCATCTAACGTACATTATAATGCAGCACGGATTTTAATGTTGCACCAAAACAGGGACCTTTAAAAAAATGATAACATGTAATCTCTGCAGATATTACCTTACTTCAGTTGGTTAAAAAGGAAAATTACTGGAGGGTCGAACAACTAGATTTTACAATGGAATATGCGATAGGGATGAAAAAGAAAAAGTGAAGGCAATTCTGAAAACAAAACATGCCTAATGAATTTTGAATCCTGTTTGCAATGAAAATGACATCGATTTTGTAACCCAGACACACACATCTTGCTTTGCATGCTATCTTTTTTTTTTTTTTTTCCAAAAGGCACGCACATGAAACTTAAAAGAATGAGAAAAAAAGTTTTATTACTATATCAAGATTTCGGCCCTTTTATCGGGACCCTAGGAATTACTTACCTAGAAATCACACTATGATGTATAGCAGCCACGCCACTACTGCATAGCCCAGCATGCTATGAGATCTTAACCCAGGGGTTCTCAAATCCAGTCCTCGAGACCCCTCAACAGGCCAAGTTTTTAGGATATCCCTGCTTCAGCACAGGTGGCTCATTCTTTGACTGAGCCACTGATTGAGCCACCTATGCTGAAGCTGGGATATCCTTGAAACCTGACCTGTTAGGGTTCTTGAGGACTAGAGATGAGAACCCCCGCCTTAACCTATGCAGCACTTAAAGGGTTATATATATATTTTAGCACTTCACTCAAATTAAAAGAAATAATTAACTTATACTACAGTACAATGATGTAGATATGACATTACCTACCTCGAAACTCACAGATCCATTGTGGTCTGTGTCAAAAGCATTAAACAGAAAGTGTGCGTAGCTCGAAGCATCTACAATTGAAATAAAAAATATTCCAGATTAGCTTTCTGGCACTTTTGCATAATGCAAATATGACAGCAATACAGTAGCAGAATAGCAACATGGGGAATTGAACCATTCCTTAATGACTTATAATGAAGGTTTTAAAAACAGCATTGCAGCATAATAGTGACATAAAGCAATACTTTTTTAATGCAAAGAAGTTTATAAACTATTGCCCTTGTACCCCCACTTCTCACCATTCTTTATTTTTGCCCTTATTTTCCAAGAATAATTTACGATATTGAATTTCATACAATGGAAGAATTTTTATTTTTTTTACATTTTTTACATTTATCTTTGTAGTTATTATGTTTCACTTTGCTTTCCATGTGGTATTTAAATGTAACCCTTATTCAATTACCCTTAAGGGAGCAGAAAGACATAACGGTTCACATTGTGCTGGAGTGGGAAGGGAATTTCACGGATTCTTTTAGCATCACAAGTAAATGTATTTAAAAAGTTAACCATGACCGAAAAAACGGAAAAACATCCAATCACGAGGTGACCTTAAGAAAAAATTGCATTTTAATGTCATCACATAAACAGGGTAAAAAACACACCACCTTCTCGTTTCGTGCTAACATGCGCTTTATCAAGCTGTACGAATAAAAAAAAGAATACAGTACCGTTATAAATCCTCTGTGGACATGAGTCAGCAACCCACATGTAAGCCATCACATGTGAATGTGCTCAAAAGCTATTGGCTACTAGTTCTGCCGAGCCCAGAGCATGAATAAAACTTTATTGCACAAATACATAACAAATAACCAAATAGTAACAGAATAAAAGAAAACAAAAAAGAGAAATGAACTACTAAGTAACAACATAATGACAATAATGAAAAAACTACAAAAAAGTGTAGTGCTCCACTTTTCAACTACAGTTACTTGGAATCTCATTTCAACAGATTGCACACCTTGGAATTGCCCTGATGAGGTGGGAGGCACACAACAGGTATAAGCCCGCATGCGGGTAGCCCATCACTTATGATGCACGTTTCTCTTCCCATGGAGGATGTTTATTACAGTATGTCATAATATGTGGGGACTTTGCTAGATTTCTCTAGGCATTTATTCCTCCCCAGTATATAATAAGAATTAGCTACGGTAAATATATGGAAAGGGAAAGGGGGTTGGGCGCTCTCGCATCAGCCTACAAGTATTAAGTGAAAGTAATGTTATAATCAGGTGCAACGGGGATACACAAGTAATGACAAAAATAGAGAAAAGAAAGGATCGCTTTGAATGCACTCAGAACTATCAGTGGTGGAGTGATAATAGTATTAAAATACTTTATTCAAAAATATAAAATGGAATATATAGATTGGTGAAATATATCTGTGGCCAATTATAAATATCATAGACACCTATAAATAATCTGCACAAATATACAGTAGTAGATTAGTGACCACACTTGGTCTCGGTTACGAATTGGTATAGATAGAGGAAAACAACCCATTCATTTCAACCAAACAGCAGAGACTGGAGTAATATATCGTTAGTGTAGTGTAGGTACTTTTAACTCATAGACCTCTTTGCCTTAAATCACTAGTGACTCTTCTAAGTTGCCGATGGTTGAACAGGTAGGATACATGGTAAAGTGTACCTGGATATTGATATAAATGCAGTGGTAACTGCTATAATCTGGGTAATTTATAACAAAAATAACTGACAGTAATCAAATTATTAATGTCTCAACATTTATATTAGATAGACATCACATTGGGGCATTGAGTATGGGCCTGCCCTTTTCCCCATCGGATAACTTTCATCTCTTTGACTGGGTGAAAGATACTCATTTGTTTGGGAGAAAACTTCTCCATAAATTCTTTAAAAGAAGGGAGATGGCTCAACTCATAAATCACGGCTTGGCTAATCTGGACTCGAGGGACTTGGGATATTTGACAGACCTTACCTCTCTGTATGATGAGGCCTCAAGAGATCTGGGAGAGGGTCATTTTTCCAATCCTAAATCTAAATCTAGCCCCCCCTTGAAACTAGTCCAAATGTAGAGGTTTTTCTAAGACTCATAACCAGAGATCTCGTGTGACTCAGACCATCAAAGACGGTCAGTAATCTAAATAGCAGAGAGCGACAAGCCCTGAAATAAATACAATCTAATCCAGATATCATGCTCAAAGCCTCTGATAAAGGGGAAAATATTGTAATACTGGAGATGAGTGAATACATCAAGGAAAATAAAAAAATATTGTCAGATAAACTCTGTTACATGGTGTTGGCCACGGACCCCACAACCCAATTTCGAAAAGAGTTGAAGTCTATTCTAGATCAAGGGTTCTTAACAAATTTGTGTCCAGAAAGGAATATGATCAACTCCTTATGGTTGGCTACATTTTATAGCCTACCAAAGATACACAAGGCTATATATCCACCACCGGGACGTCCGATTGTCTCGGGTATATCTAACTAACGGAACAAGCAAGTGTATATGTTGATCATGTTCTAAGACCCTTCGTCACTACTTTACCATCATATCTACGGGACACGAAAGATGTATTGAACAGGTTAAATGAGGTTGTGCTAGGTGGGGAAACTTTGTTGATAAGCCTCGATGTAGAGGCATGGTATACATCCACTATACATGAGGTGGGCATAGACGCAGTAGCATATTTCCTGAAGACAGGAGCTGTCATTTTTAGAATCATAATTCAGTTATTCTAGCCCTCCTTCGGTTCTTTCTGACCCACAATTATTTTATATTTGATTGGAAGATATATCACCAAATTAGAGGTATGGCAATGGGGACTACATGTGCCCCAACCTATGCTAGCCTCTATCTTGGGTGGTGGGAGGCAGAGGTAGTGTTCCGGGATGATCATTGTAGATATACCTCACACATTTTCTTGTGGGCAAGTGTGACAGAGTGAAGTCAACTCCTATCAGTTACGCCTGGGAGACATATGTCTGAGTGCTTCATCCAGCACTCATAAGGGTTAACTCAGGTGGAAGTTAGGAAATCAGAACTCTTTAGATGACACCTGAGAGCCAGCAAGGTAGATAAGGATCATGTGACTGGCAGTAGCTGCCAGAGAGAGAGAGAGAGAGAGAGAAGCACACTGCTGCGTGAGCCCATAGCCAGAGGGATTTCACCAAAGACTACTTCAACTAAAGTAAGGATTATTTATTTGTTTACTGACTGCTTAAAGTACCCTTATGGTTTGGTTCTGGTTTAGCCAGCCAGCCAGCCTGCTAGATAGGTCTGCTGTGTTATTAGTCAGTTTTTCTCCCAAATTGGAGCAGGATTTATTTTGTTAAAGGGACAGTGTACCCGCATGTTATGTTACTGTGGAGAAATAAAGCCACTGAACGTTTTTATTTATCCTGAAACTATATGTGTGGACTGTTCCCTGACCTCGGCTACAGGCCGTCCTGCCACAGGTGGTGTCAGAAGTGGGAAGTCGGACGGCCCCTGTATCTGAAGGCCACACAAAAAAAAAAAATGGAGAAATTTTTTTCTCAGTTCCTTGAGCAACAGCTCCAGCTAGCAGAGAAGCAAGCAGAGCGACAAGCCCAGCAAGATGAGCGACAAGCCCAGCAAGCTGAGCGACAAGCCCAGCAAGATGAGCAACAGGCCCGGCGAGAGGAAAAGCTACTCCAACTGCTGGTCAAAGGCCCAACCCCAGGCAGACCAGGGATTCCAAATAACCCACCGGTGATGCTGCCTAAAATGAAGCCAAACGAAGACCCAGAGGCATTTCTCCTCACTTTTGAAAAGGTAGCCACGGCCCACGGCTGGACAGTTGATCGCTGGGTAACGACTCTGGCTCCACTCCTCATAGGGGAAGCTCAGGCAGCCTACCAGGCTCTTCCAGCGAACGAGGCCATGGACTATCAGAAACTAAAGGCTGCTATTCTGGATCGCCTAGGCCTCATGCCAGAGACCTACCGACAGCGGTTCTGGACAGTCAAATATAGAAACCGAGAAAGACCCCGGGTCGTAGCCCACCGCTTAGTAGACTTATGTGCCAGGTAGATACAACCGGAAAAACATGACAAGGCAGAGATCTTTGAACAGTTTGTGCTCGAGCAGTTCATACAGATACTGCCCCCCTCCTCCCGCTCCTGGGTAAAAAGACACGCTGCATTTTCCCTGGATTCAGCCGTCCGCTTGGTGGAAAACTTCCTGGGCGACGACACCCAACAGGATAGCTGGGAACGGCCGGTGCAAACACCAGTTGCTTCCGGTGATACTAGAGGCAGGAAAGAAGACAATCGAGGGGTCTACAACCCGCCAGCTTGGGAGATCCAGTCAACCCGATCGGAAGACCCTTTCCCATCTCGGAGGGTTCCTGGTACAAACTCCCGCAGAGACGCCCATCCTGGGTCCGAGGCCACTGGATCACTCAAGGGAGGCCGCCACCCACAGTATTCCCCGAGAACCTGGACTCCTGTCACCCACCCGGTGGAGAAGATAACCCCACCAACCAGAAGGGAGGAC
This sequence comes from Ascaphus truei, assembly GCF_040206685.1. Classification (NCBI taxonomy): domain Eukaryota; kingdom Metazoa; phylum Chordata; class Amphibia; order Anura; family Ascaphidae; genus Ascaphus; species Ascaphus truei. The sequence goes on along the minus strand of NC_134483.1, from coordinate 493,143,747 downwards.
CCCATCCAACAGCGGAGAGGTCCAAACACCGAGCCCCGTCTAGAGCTTCCGCGGACGACCGAGTTTGCGGACTCAGGAGATGAGGAAATGGACTGTTCATATGGCAGAACCACTGCCACAGCTTGTCTCCGAGGGGACCACAATCCATGGTTAGTCCCAGCATCTCTGGAGGGGAAAAAAGTAAACGCCATGCTGCACTCGGGCTCTGGAAAAACCCTGATCCTAGAGAGCCTAATTCCAAGCAATAGACTATCTTATGACTCTCCTTGGAATATCGAGTGTATCCATGGGGATACAAAGAGATACCCGACGGCGAACGTTACACTGCGTATCCAGGATCAAGAGGCTAGCCTACTAGTGGGAGTTGCTCTCTGGCTACCTGCTCCTGTTCTACTTGGCCGAGACTGGCCCTACCTCGAAACATTGTTGGCCCCTACTCCTACAGAGCCTACTTCTCTGGTACCGGAGAAGCCCGTAGACTTGTTCCCTTTTTCCCCAGAGATTTTCCCCCGTAGACACCATGTCCCAAAGACACGTAAACAGAGACGTGCGGAAAAAGAGGACTGGTTAAGAAAGGCTGGGACTTTTGGTAACATTAGTCAGCCCAAAGGACTGCAGGTCATGGCCGGGGATGACCAGGGTGGGGAACAGATAGATACAGGAGTGTTGCCAGACCTGGATCTTCCTGACTTCCGTCAGAGGCAGAGGGAGGACCCAGCTCTGGCTAGACAATATGAGAAGGTGGTACAGGTCAACAACAAGATAATAGATGAACAAGGTGTAAAAGTGTTTCCACATTTTGAACTGTTGAATGACATACTATATCGTGTGAATAAGGTTACACACACAGGGGAGGTCATTCGACAGATGCTAGTCCCTAAAGGGTTGATTAAAACAGTGTTTACCCTAGCCCATACTCTCCCATGGGGTGGTCATTTGGGCAGAGATAAGACCACGGACCGCATCTCGTCCCGGTTTTACTGGCCAGGCATACATGGTGACATCATGAAACTATGTGAGACATGTCCTGAATGCCAGTTACTAGCCAAAAAGGACAGAAGCCGGCTCCTTTGGTTCCTCTGCCCTTGGTAGCCGTCCCATTCGAGAGAATTGGGGTAGATCTGGTTGGACCTTTAGAACCCTCTGCGAAGGGACATAAATTTATACTCGTTGTTGTTGATTATGCCACCAGGTATCCTGAGGCCTTCCCTCTGAGATCAGCCACTGCTAAACAGGTTGCTCACAGGCTGTTAGAACTGTTTTCTAGGGTAGGACTTCCCCAAGTAATGTTAACTGACCAGGGAACAAATTTCATGGCAAAGTCCTGCCGGATGTCCTGCAGGATGTCCTGAAGTTATTGGAGGTAAAATCCGTCCGGACCTCGGTCTACCATCCTCAGACTGATGGATTGGTAGAGAGGTTTAACCGTACTTTAAAAACTATGCTTAGGAAGTTTGTGGACACTGAAAAGCGAGCTTGGGATGAACTTCTCCCTTTCCTGTTGTTTGTGGTACGAGAATTTCCCCAATCATCCACAGGCTTCTCCCCGTTTGAGCTCCTATATGGACGCCAACCTCGGGGTATTCTCGACCTACTGAAGGAATCCTGGGAGGAGGAGCCCTCCCCCTCCAAGAATACCCTTCAGTATGTCATAGACCTTAGAAACCGCCTAGACATGATAGGTCGGTTTGCGAAGGAAAACCTCAAATCTGCTCAAGAACGTCAAGAGAGGCAGTACAACTAAAATGCTCGCTTGAGGGTCTTCCAACCTGGGGACCAAGTGATGCTACTACTACCGACATCAGAGAGTAAACTCCTTGCGAAGTGGCAGGGTCCTTTCCAAGTTCTCCGCCGCACTGGGGAGGTGAACTATGAGATCTCTCAACCAGAGTCCAGGAAGGGTAAACAAATCTACCATGTGAACCTCCTGAAACCCTGGAAAACGATGAGATTGCTGTTCATTCACCCTTAGGAAGGAGAGACGGATTTGGGTCCAAAGCTTCCAAAGGGTAGTACGTACACTGACCATCAGGTTCCCATGGGAGAGCAGTTAACAACGGAACAAAGGTCAGACCTACTTGATGTATGTGACCAGTTCCCAGATGTTTTTTCTGAGCTGCCAGGGCAGACTGATTTAGTGTCCCATAGGATTGAGACAGAACCTGGCGTAAAAGTACGGTCCCGTCCCTATAGATTGCCAGAGGGCCGAAAAGACCTGGTAGAGAGGGAGATAATAGACATGTTGGAATTGGGCGTGATCGAGGAGTCCCACAGTGAATGGTGTAGCCCTATCGTGTTGGTCCCTAAACCAGATGGGAAGGTGAGGTTTTGCGTGGATCTGGGAAAGGTAAATGCTGTATCCAGATTTGATGCATATCCAATGCCTAGGGTGGATGAATTGCTTGATTCGCTTGGTAAAGCAGAGTATATCTCCACCCTAGATCTCACGAAAGGATATTGGCAGATACCTCTAGCGGAAGAATCCAAATGCAAAACTGCCTTCGCCCCCCCTCTCGGTTTATACCAATTCGTCACTATGCCATTTGGGTTACATGGGGCTCCAGCCACGTTCCAAAGGTTAATGGACAAGGTACTACGACCCCATAGGGCATATGCCGCGGCCTACTTGGATGACATTGTCATCTATAGCAGACACTGGCAGTCTCATATAAAAAGGTTAAGGGCAGTTCTAACGTCCGTAAGAGAAGCAGGGCTCACTGCAAATCCAAAAAAATGTGCCCTGGGTAAATCCACTACAAAGTACTTGGGCTATGCCATTGGGGGAGGGATAGTAAGGCCACTAGCTAGCAAGGTGGCCGCCATAAAGGAAGTCCCCACCCCACAGACAAAGACACAGGTCCGCTCCCTTTTGGGGTTATCAGGGTATTACCGGCGGTTTATCCCCAATTTTTCGGAAATATCTGCACCCCTAACAGATCTGACAAAAAAGAGTGCCCCGACCCAAGTTAAATGGTCTTTGGAGTGCCAAGACGCCTTTGACATGCTAAAAAAGTGCCTGTCAGAGGGCCCCGCTCTTCGGAGCCCAGATTTTAAAGAGCCCTTCATCATCCAGACGGATGCCTCAGAGGTAGGACTGGGAGCAGTGCTGTCTCAGCAATTTGATGGTGTTGAACACCCCATACTGTTCATCAGCCAGAAGCTGTTCCCAAGGGAAGTGAGGTATTCCGTTATTGAGAAGGAGTGCCTCGCTGTAAAATGGGCAATTGAGGCCTTGAGACATTATGTCGCCGGAGTACACCTCACCCTGGTCACTGACCATGCGCCCTTGAAGTGGTTAAACACCATGAAGGACACAAATCCAAGGTTGACCAGGTGGTATATTGCCCTCCAACCCTTCTCTTTGATATTCAGCATAGACCTGGAAAGGACCATGGAAATGCTGATTTTTTGTCAAGGGAAGGAGTGGAGGGCCGGGCTTCAGCCGTGTGGGACACTAGCCACACACAAACAGGGGAGGTATGTGACAGAGTGAAGTCAACTCCTATCAGTTACGCCTGGGAGACATATGTCTGAGTGCTTCATCCAGCACTCATAAGGGTTAACTCAGGTGGAAGTTAGGAAATCAGAACTCTTTAGCTGACACCTGAGAGCCAGCAAGGTAGATAAGGATCATGTGACTGGCAGTAGCTGCCAGAGAGAGAGAGAGAGAGAGAAGCACACTGCTGCGTGAGCCCTTAGCCAGAGGGATTTCACCAAAGACTACTTCAACTAAAGTAAGGATTATTTATTTGTTTACTGACTGCTTAAAGTACCCTTATGGTTCTGGTTTAGCCAGCCAGCCTGCTAGATAGGTCTGCTGTGTTATTAGTCAGTTTTTCTCCCAAAGTGGAGCAGGATTTATTTTGTTAAAGGGACAGTGTACCCGCATGTTATGTTACTGTGGAGAAATAAAGCCACTGAACATTTTTATTTATCCTGAAACTATACGTATGGACTGTTCCCTGACCTCGGCTACAGGCCGTCCTGCCACAGCAAGGTATATCGATGATATACTAATCATACTAATCCTGTGGAAGGGCACACTAAACCTCTTTGAGGAATTTGTGAAGTTACTCAATACCACGAACGTGCCGGCGAGTGGTGAGAGATGCGGGTCATTGTTTCTAAACAGCCGGGAGCTTTGGTAGACGCTGCGAACTCCAAGTGCACATTGGGACTGTGATAGAGGACGCAGGACGTTTTCTCTTTGAAGTGGCGACAGATCCTTGTAGGACTCAGTTGGCATGTGGAGTCCCGCCTGCAGACATATCCTTGTTGTTTTATATTCTAATAAATCTGTTTTTGTACATGAGTACATTCCCTCTCTCCCTTTTTTTCCTTATCTTTTTTCCATATCTAATTTTGGAGCCCAGCTGAGCCTACCAGTTCAGAAGAAGCTATTATAAGTGAAGATGATTTTTTCTGATTGAGCCAAATATCTGCATCTATACAGAGGAGCTGAGTGAAGTTTGGTGACGTGGATTCTTCCTTAATGCCTAATCAGCTAAGATCATTTACTCTGCTTGATTTGATTTGTTATCTTGTAAGTGTATCTATTTATATCAGGGATTATCTATTTTTTATTTATAGATTACACTATGGTCTGTTTCTGTTTTTCTCTCTCCTGTGTGCTCTATGTCCTTTTTACTATTACTACATTGACTTCTCTTGGTGAGAGTTTGAGCCAGCTGCAGGGAGAGTTTAATTCATATAATAGTAGTCTTATTGGTGTATCTTTTGTTTTGTTATATCCTTTTGCGCATTTCTGTTCTTTGCCACAATTATTTTATATTTGATAGGAAGATTTATCACCAAATTAGACAATGGGGACTACGTGTGCCCCAACCTATGCTAACCTCTATCTTGGGTGGTGGGAGGCAAATGTAGTGTAGTCAATATCGCGAGACCTCCGGTCCGCGTGACGGTCCCAGTGAGGCTTTCGGCAACTTTGAGCTCTGGTGCTCCTCCATCTACGAGCGGACGCGTGTCTGAGGATTAGTGAGGCAGCAGGCGGCGTGGTACCACAGGAGTGGCGCTTCCCTGCGGTGCAGCAGCTCTTTGACGGTTCAGCTGATACATCTTCTACCCAGGCCACGGAGGGTTTAGTGTGACTGCAATACAGGCTTATATACCTCAGCATTGCTGTAAGTAGGGTTTCAGTTTTAGCCCGACTGGATGCCATCACTTCAAAAGTGTGTCCCTGCCCAACAAGCATATGTTTGTTGTTTTTATGTTTACATTTTAATCATATATTAAACTGCTGTCTTTATTTGTATACTATATCAGTGAATTGTTGTTTGTATTTAGTTGCACTATGATCTTTTTTCTCTTTTTTTCTTCTCTTTTATGTTGTGGTCTTATATGTGTGTTTGTCTGAGTTACATTGAGGACACTTCCATGGAACTCATCTCAACCCTTTGAATTGGACTATATTTGGTCAGATTTCTATTGTATTTTGGCGCCGGTTTATCTTTATTCATTGTAGATATACCTTGCACACTCTCTTGTGAGGGAGATATATCAATGATATACTAATCCTGTGGAAGGGCACACTAAATCTCTTTGAGGAATTTGTGAAGTTACTCAATACCAACAGGCTGGAAATGATCTTTTCTGGCGCTGAGGTGAGGTTGAGATGAGTGGATTTGTATTTCTTCTGATGAGCTTTGACCTCAGGAAAAGGAGAAAAGAAAAAGACAAAACATGCAGGGGACCTGCAATGGTGTATTACCCAAGGGATAACAGGATGATACAAAGAAGGAGCAATTTATTATTAAAATAACAAGGTTAAAAAAACATGGATTACAATTAATAAACATACATTGAATATGATAAAATGAATGGACAGGTGCCTAGGCACTATCCGCACTCTTATGATTTGGAACTTAGTCCAACAGTTCCGTTCTTTGCTCCGCCTGGTCTAAAATTGAAAACCTACTCACCACAGGTAAGTAGTATATAAGCACTTGGTTTTGGTGGTCTTGGCCGTTGATCTCGCCGTTCGCCTGGTGATGTAGTCGTCTCTGCTGCCGGGGATCCGATTCAGTGTTCCTGTGAGCGCTGCTTCACGGCGTGATGACGTCACCCGTATTGGTCCTCGGCTACGGTGGCTCAGCGGTACCAGCAAACCTTCCAGCAAAACCTTGTAGATATACCTTGCACACTCTCTTGTGAGGCAGATATATCAATGATATACTAATCCTGTGGAAGGGCACACTAAATCTCTTTGAGGAATTTGTGAAGTTACTCAATACCAACAACCTCAATTTGAGACTGACACAAGAGATCAGTCATCATACAGATGCGATGACGAGTATTCTAAAACTTGCCTTGGAAATTCTGGGGCAATATCCAGGTAATGCTGCCAACATTTCAGTGAAATATCTGCAGACAGACTAATGGCCCATCAGATTAAGACAGCGGGGGTCCCTGGCAGTCCCAGTCAGTCCCTGCCTGGGACCCCTGCTGTGTTAATCCGATGGGCCATTAGTTTTTCTGCAGAAATATCACAGAAAATGTTGCAGCATTACTGGGGTAATGTTGGTGATTGCCCCAGAGTTTCCAAGGTAAATTTTAGAATACTCGTCGTCGCACCTGTACTATCACCTTTCTGGATCTCAAAATCCCAAGAGATCCAGCAGGTCTTCTGGAAACTTAGATGTACCACAAAAAAACGGCGACTAATAATCTGTTACACTTTGACAGCCACCATCCGTGCTCACAGGTTTTGGGTATCCCGGTGGGACAATTCCTTAGAGTAAGTAACAACTGTTCCACGGACCAAGAGTTTGAAAAAGAAGCTAGTCTTATGAAGCAATGGTTTATCGAAAGGGGATAGAGGAGGGGATCCATCAGAAAAGCATATAATAGAGCAAAACACACTACCTGCAGCCACCTCTTGATAGATAAGATGCGTATCAAATCAGACCAAAAAACAATTCACTTCATAGGACCATTTAAGAACCAATGGTCACAGATTAATAACATACTTGGTGACCATTGGCATATTGTCTTAGAGGATGAAGACCTGTGCCAGGTCCTTCAACCTAAACCTACACTGGTGAGCAGAAGAACCCCCCAATTTAAAGGAAAAAATGGTAAACAGTCACTTTACTGCACCGATTAGTGACACATGGTTCACAAATAGATCTATTGGCAATTTTAAATTCCAAGGCTGCAAAGCATGTCATGTCTCCCTGCCCACGAAACCTTTTTTCAACTGGGATGACTCCAAGCAGTTTGATATAACACAGTTTATCAACTGCAGGACTATCAGAGTCATCTATCAGGAAGTGTGCATATGCAGGAAAAAATATGTGGGTAAGATGACACGACAGCTACACTATAGAGTGCTTGAGCATCTGGGTGCGATAAGGAATCATCTGGATACAACCTTGGCCAATCACATCCACTAAGCACATAATGGCGAATACAGTGGTTTGCATTTTTTAGGTATTGAACATGCCACTATGGGCCCCAGATGAGGGGAATGGGAGAGGACAATCCTCCAGAAAGAGGCCAGATGGATTTATAATCTGGGGACATTATCCCCACAGGGCCTCAATGAGGGATTTGTCTTTTTCCCCTTCATCTAACTGTGCCTACATATTATCCTCACCTATCTATTCTATATCTATCACTAACATCAAATTAAAGTATTTTAATACTTTTTTAACCATCACTGATAGTTCTGAGTGCAATGAAAGGGATCCTTTCTTTTCTCTATTTTTGTCGTTATAATAAGTATTATGCAAGTTATTCATTATTGAGGACATTCTGGACAACTTGCTACTTATATTGTCTTTTTCTATGAGTCATTTATTATCTGAGCACCATTTCACATTGGACATTGATACATCTTTTAGCATCACTAGCTGAAATCATGTGTTTGGGCTGCTATCACTGTTATGTGCCAGATGTACTGTAACTGTGCGAAGATGTTGATGAGGATTAGGCAGTGTATACTTGTTTGGGTTTTAGTTTCATTTTTAAATGTAAAAAAAAAAATCATTTTAGGCCATCCTTATTATGACACCCTCCAGCGCCAAAAAACACCTTACAGCCTCATCATGTAAAGGGGGAATTCTACTAAAATTACTTGGCTACAAAACTGGGGCAAAACGAGAGCAAAAACATTGCAACAGATTTATCAATGTAAAAAATCCCATTGCTTTCTATAGGAATCCTTTTATTTGATAAATAATGTGCAGCTTTGGGCACTAATCTTGCTCCAGTTTCCGTCCGACAGGTGTCTTATGGCAGTGTTTGACACCACTTAGCATATATTGACCTGTTTGTACACTGATATTTCAATAATAGCCGGAAGATGGAGACAGAGGTCTCAATTTAATTTTTCTTTCACAAGTAAACTATCTGGTATGACACACAGAAAACACAATGTCAGGCCAAAATGCACACATTCACATTTTGTAAGATTGTTTTGGGATAAGTTCTTATGTGTAATAATATATTAGTATATACATTTAGTATTATTAGTAAGTGCGTAATTACATATAAGCTTTACATATGTACTGTCTAGCAATTTATTAGTTTCCCAACTTATATCTAAAAGAAATTATATGCACAATTATTCATTCACACTGAATACTTTCAGTGTACAGCTCTTGGAATATAAAACCCTGTGTGGTAAAGATGCAAAGCAGAACATATGGAAACATTGAAAAGAAAATTCACAATATAATACAAAATAATAAACCTAAAAAATAGTACACCCAATATTTCTGTTACCATGTGTAATGATTCAATAACATACATGTTCTGTATTTAAACAATCTTGTGTACATTCCTCTTTCAAAGCATTGAGAACATGAAATACACATTTGTAGGAAATGAACACTCAGAGACGTGCCAATGTTGTTACTACAGTACATGACATCTGCTGTTGGCATTATTTCCATATTCTCATTACAATCAACGGCATTGTCCGACACTGGCATCTAATATCAATGTTGTGCTAGTGTAAAGAAGTGATAAAGGGGTCCTTATGTTTTTAAATATGTTGTAAAATGTGTAAATACACAAAGTACATTCCCAGAGAAGCATCTCTCGGATATACTGAGGCCTGATTATATAGAGATGACAGGACTACGGTGTATTACTTACCTCCATGTGGGAAGAACTGAGAGTAGATATCTTTAAATGTCTCTTCATTAACAATCCCACTGGGACATTCCTAAAGGAAGTATAAAATGCAGGTGAAAAAAAAAATCAATATTTTTCATGCTACAAAATGTATATACAATGCATGGTTAATGGAAACAATTACTATTATTTTGAATTTGTATAATTTTTTTTACAACATTTCATAAACTCATGTAGCATTAATACAGTATAATAGTTTGTGTTATTAATATTTGCAAGAAAATATGTTCAAGCAAGATTTCTCTTTCATTTTCTTGCTCTGCAATATACGGTACTGTACAGTATATAAACCTGACATCTTAAGACATACTGTAAACATAAAACACTGATTCAATTAAACGGATAGTGTGAAATAAAATAAATAAATACTTTATAACCATCATCAGGATAGGTGTAACGTGTGTCATGATGTAGTTATTATGTGACAGGTAGAAAAGCTTCTTGGAAAAGGACCAATTTGAGTCACCTACTGCAAAGTAAATAATAACACAATTTATACAATGAATCCTTGCACCAAAAAAAACATTGAAAATAACACTTGACTGATTACTTTCTAAGCATGAATGCTCATCACACTTTGGCTTCACCTTTATCGCTTATCTACTACATTTTCCTTTCTGTATCTGCTTCATGTTATTCTCCAAATGATTAGGTAGAGCCTTTTATTATATTGTAATGTGTGAGTTTCTGTTCCAGGATCTTAATGCTATCAACAGCATATTAGTCCCTTGTTAAACATGTCTCACACTTTAATACAATATGTCTTACAACTGCAGTGCTGGAAGATGAAGTGACTTGCCCAAAGACCAGAAGTAACTACAAGTGTCTGGAATTGAAGAACAAAAAATGTGTTATTCCTCGCAGTAGAAACAATATCCAGAACGCAAATATAATCCAAGGGCATATGAAACAGAAACAGTAAGATTATAGTGTGATACTGATATAATCCACTTAAAAAATCATAGGTAGTAGGTATCAGGGATCAGAGAAGCTCGTAGAGTGAAATGCGTAGGATGTGTCTGGTGTTGGAGTGTCCCGTTGCTTCACTGTTGCTGTAGAGAAGCGTAACAGCTGAGATCCCTTCTTGCGTCCCTGTATCCCCGATTGGTGACATCACATGCGGAAGTGACGTGACGGCTGGTGTACCAGTGGGAGCGGGAGCGCTGTGGAGCTCTGTGACAGCAGGGAGCAAGCTCATCATCTCTGCATTTGACCATGGATGGTCTCAACGCTTGTTACCATTTCATGCTTGGTGCCAAGAATTCCATACGATTTGGTTACTCTAAATAACCATACTGCTTGACTTCATCATGTAACACATGAGTGAGATACCTACTACCTATATATGTTTTTAAGTGGTTTATACAGTATCACACTATACAGTATTCTTACTGTTTCTGTTTCATAGACTTGGATAAAGTCTACTGTATTTCCGAGGAACGGCACTATTTCCAAGCACTGTATTTGATCTTTTTACCACTTGTTTTCACAGTTTATTCATTCATCTCTAATAAGGGGTATTTGCGCTTGATTATCTTTGTCTGTGTTCACTTCCTCTCAGTAGACCTAGTGTTTTTATATTAATGTTAAATATTACACTCTACACGGATTCAAATGAAAGTCCCAGGAGCAATTAGCCATAGTGCGACATGGGACTGGGGATGACCCCTGATTCACCTCTGTCAGAGTGGCTGAAAGATGATTGGCTCTGGCAGATTATAAGCGTAACAATGTTGACATTAACCTGTTACAAAATTTCAGCATCAATAGTTTTCCCAAATATACAGACAAGTATTTCCGGCAATGTTATTTCTCCTCAACCAGAGTCAAGAAAAGAGGAGTGGCCATACTCTTTCATAATAAATTCCCTTTTGTGGTAGACGCAATCAAAAAAGATAAAGAAGACAGATTCCTGATTTTGAGTGGCTCTATGCAGGGGCAACATTTAACGATTGCCACAGTATACGCCCGTGCAAAGAAGATCCCGGGTGTTTCTCAGCATTCTTCTGCACCTTACACAAGGTCTCCAAAGGTCAGGTAATTCTTGCAGGAGATTTTAATGTAGCAATCGACCCTGCAGTAGACAAGTCAGTCCAACCCAAATACCCGAAAAAAAGAGTAGGCACGGCAGCCCTACTTAAATGGTTAAAGGACAAACAGTTGACAGACATCTGGAGAGAGTTACACCCTAATGAAAAAGGTTACACATTTTATTCCCATCCTCACGAAAGATACAGTAGGATAGATTACTTCTTTACATCTACCAGACTTGTTCCAAAGATCTCCTCTACGAGCATCCATGATATTTCATAGTCGGATCCTGCGCCTATTTAACTAAGGTGCACCCAATTGAACCTAGACAGACCTGGAGCAAGCTGGAATTTGAATGAATCAATTATTAAAATCCCACAGATAGTCCAAACAAATAATGGTGAGATAAAACTTTTTTTTAGCATTCATCAAGATAGTGTAGACTCACAGATTAATCTATGGGAAGAACACAAAGCAATGCTGAGAGGTTCCCTCATTAGCATTGCTGCAAGGAGGAATAAAACAAAACAGGCAAATATTGTTCAACTACAGGCAATATTGGCAGAACTTTCTGACCTACACAAAATACATTTTTTATTTTTATTATTTATTTGTAAAAATGTTTTACCAGGAAGTAATACATTGAGAGTTGAGTTATCACCTGCAGGTAGGTGTCTCATCTCACGCAAGCACGGTACATCTTCCTGGCGTGTCCCACCATCTGATGGATCCTTCTGTGGCTTTAGACCTGTATCAGTCGCGCACCTGTAATCTATCCCCATTTTTTGCCCATTGTGCCCCCCCTTTTTCCCTATATGCTCTCCACTCCTTATCCCATTTTTCCCCTGTACTACCTATGTTTGCATTGTGTATTTTATATTATTGTGTGTGTGTCACATCACTCCGTGTATTTAACTTGTGTAGATACTAAACACTTTTTTTGATTTGGCACTTACCTACTCCTTAGATTTATTCCATTAGTCAGTGAGTGCTGGAACTATTATTACTGCTTTGTAATTATTTAGGAGGAATTGGGTTCTTCTTTTGTTCCTCTATTTTGCACCCTGCAATTTGCGTAAGATTATCAGTCATTTTTTTTGAGTGCTGTCTATCATTATTCTCTCTCTCACCACTACATACTGTTCCAACTTTTCCCTTCTTAAGTGGATTTAAAGCCTTTTAACTGTATGCTATGAACTGGGAGACAGAAATTAGTTCTGAATTAGACCTATATGATTGGCAGGAGAGATGGGAGTGAACGGCTAAAACATCTATTATCAGAGTTATTAAAGAGAATGCCTATTAAATCTGGTTTGATGGTTCATGACCTTGGCGAAATTACTTAAAATTCCATCTTCTATCCCAGACACATGCTGCAGATTATGTAGGATGCACATAGTCAGGTATTGGTATGGAGTTATTCGTTTAATTGAAAAATTGACAGGGGTTAGACTGCACGACGACCCTTTGGTAGCCTTTTAAAATAGGCCAATCATATATATATATATATATATATATATATATATATATATAGGCTTTCAACGTATTTCCAATAAGTCAGTACTTACCATTCCATTTAATTGTTATCTGTCTGATATGCTACACTGTAAATATTTTATACATCTTTCCCGATGATGTGTATTTTCTACTATTACTGTATTGTTAACATTAGATTGATTTGTTTGTATTTTGACATGCTTTTGTTCTCTTTTCCTTTTCTTCATTCTGTTCTCTTTAAAAATAAAGAATTCGAGGAGGCGTGCACGACAAGGAGGTGAATGGCAGCTTAGAGTGTGAGCTCCATCCCCTCCGGCGTTTCAAATCGATCTAACTCCAGCAAAAACACAGCAACTGCATAATCCAGTATCTGCAGAACGTGTCTAAATATACAGACATGGCATCAACTAAGACTTTAAGAAAAAAAACACAGCCGGTATCTACTTATTTTAAGAGCAAAGAGGCTGCCAGGGCTGACATACCTGAGTCTCCAGTGCAGACAGCATCAGCAGACCCAGAATTGGACCCCTCACCTGAAGAACCAGACGATATGGATATAATGAGACGTAAAGACATGAAGGAGTTTTGCAGCAATATGCAACAATTCTTTAAGTCTGAACTTTGGGCACTTCGGAAGGATATAGACGCAATAGGGGAGCGTACGGCCGCTTTGGAATCCAGGGCAGATGAGACAGCTACATCCACAACACAAACACAGACTCAAATATCCGCCTTAAAGGCACAGGTCACCTCCCTAGAGGATAAAATTGAGGACGCAGAGAACCGCGACCGGCGCTGTAACATACGGCTGAGAGGGGTCCCAGAAGCTATAACTGACCCAGAAGAATTCACCTCGAGGTGGCTGGAACATATATTCCCAGACATGGCTGCCAGAGACCTGGTTCTGGACAGATGCCACCGGGCACTGAGGGGAAGACCTCAAAAAGGAGACCCCCCGAGGGATGTGGTAATTAGATTCCACTGTTACCGCACCAAAGAAGAAACATGCCGGATAGCAAGGGAACTGAAGGTAGTGGAGTTTGAGAAAATAAAATTCCAAGTGTACCAGGATCTGTCACCTGCCACGCTAGCAAAAAGGAGAGCATTAGCCTCCGTTACCAGAACACTGCGTGACCAAGAGGTGAGGTACCGCTGGCTATTCCCGTGTGCCCTAATGGTCTTTAAGAACGGGGTGGCACATACCCTCAAAAATGTAGAGGACACAGAGGGATTCCTTAGAAGGGTCCTGGGTTCAACACAGAGCCCCCCTCGCCATGCGGCGGCTAAAGATGGCGCCCCCGCGCAGCCATGAGCTAACCCACGACTGATGCACTGAGCCCTGCATAAAAGACCCTCCACTAGCCACAATCACCGGAATCTTCTATTTTGACCTACCCCAACATTGCCCCTCATGCCCTCGGGACCGCTTGGGACCCCTTCCGCAGCCCTCACCAGTCCCTAGAGAGGGGAATCAGCACCCTACAACGCAGCAGGTCCTACTCACGTTTTTTGGCCGGCAGCCATCTTCCCTTACTCCTTCCCCGAGGCGCAGGGGAACTTCAGTGATCTTCGCGGGCTTGTCCTGTGACGTCATCACCCCGCGCCGTCTTCCCGCGAGAGCTGGATCCATGGCGCCTGCGCAGTAGAGGGAGGAAGCGGAGGCACCTACTGCCCTCACCAAGATGGCCGCCGAGGAGTGCTGCCACGCGCGGGACCCCCGGCGCCTGCGCAGAAGAGGGAGGAAGTGAGGGAGCTTACTGCCCTTACCAAGATGGCCGCCGAGGAGCGCTGACACACACGGGATTCCGGCGCTTGCTGCCCTCACCAAGATGGCCGCCGATGAGCTCTGCACATAGAACGAGGAGGCTGGAGGGGGCGCAGACGCGGAGGAGCTCTGGACACGCCACAAGGGAGTGTGCATGGCAGCCTCCGCTCGTGCCCATGCCCCAGAACTGTGGTCTCCCATATACTATACATAAATACACACAATAAAAAGGATCTAAGGGAAAGGGAGGGGGGAGGGGGGGTGGGAGGAGGAGGAGAGAGGGGAGGGGGGGTGAGAGGAGGAGGAGAGGGGGGGGAGGAGGAGAGGGGGGGGGAGGAGGAGAGGGGGGGATGTAGAGAGGGGGGTGGGGGAGGAAGGAGGAGTGGGGATGCATAAAAAGGATCTAAGGGAAAGAGGGGGGTGAGGGGATGGGGGAAGAAGGAGGAGAGGGAGGGTGGAGGGGGAAGAGGAGAGAGGATGAAGGAGGAAGAGAAGAGGGGGGGTGGGTTAACATTCTCCAAGGAGCTAAGTAGATGGGCTCCAAATAGGTGACGTGGTTCAGGGAGGGAGACAGAAGGTTAGACACAGGGCAATGTTTTTCGTTATGTTTGGGAGGTGTTTCTGTTCCAGTTTCCATCGTTGAAGAGTTTAACGGAGTTACATATAGTAGCTGATTATGGAAAACACGCCGGCGGGATCCCCCGTATTGGCGTGCATGCATTCCCACTTACGATCCCTGAGAAAGAGGGATCGCGCACAAGTCCCAGGGAGGTCGGGTCCCAGCAAGACGGAGAGATTCCTCTATAAGACTGGACCAGGAGACCAACCCCATGGGCGCAAGAGACACACTCGGGGGCTCCCGAGGTGGATTCTTGTTTTTTTATTATTTGATGTCTCTGCCATGTTGATGTTATATATGCATGTTATTTTTTGTTCCCTCCCTACTGTTTTTACCTACATGTGGTCCCCCATCCCCCGCCTTCCCACCCTCCCTTCCCTCCCTCTCATCCCATCCCCCCTCCCCCCCCTCACCTTTCCCCTCTCCCTCCCACCTCTCCCTCCCTTCCCCTCTCAGGGGAACATCAGCCACACCGTCAAAACACACAACAGATGGTACAGATGCGTCTCAGCACTACGGACCGGGCATGCTCCAAGGATGGAATCTTGGGTAAGTCCAAAGATTTCACGAAGCTATCCCACACACACATTAATAAATGGCGTTGATACTTATTTCCCATAATGTACAGGGCTTTAACAACCCAACCAAACGGAAGTTAGCCTTTACAGACTATAAAAGGAAACACGCTGAAATCCTTTTTCTACAGGAGACACACTTCAGTAAATCAAATGCCCCTAAATATCTTGATAAAGATTTCACCCAGGTTTTCACATCATCAGCAGCAGTCAAAAAACGGGGGGTAGCTATATTATTCCGGAACAGCATTCCGTTCGAGGTGCAGTTAAGTAAACGTGATACAGATGGTAGATACATTATTGTTGTAGGTACAATTAGGGGGCAGAGAATCACGTTGGCTTGCTTATACGCTCCCAGCGAGAAGAGCACGATCTTTTTCGATAAGTTTTTCAGAACCCTGAACTCAGTGGCCCAAGGGAGCATTGTGCTCGCGGGTGACTTTAACATAGTCATGCAACCGCACCTGGATAGGTCAGGGGTTGTAGGTCAGTACAACAAGGGAGCGGGTGTATCTTTACGCCGGGGCCTCAAGACCAACCAGTTATCAGATATATGGAGGGAATTACATCCGGCAGACAGGGATTACACTTTCTTCTCTCACCCCCATGGCTCGTACAGCAGAATTGATTACTTTTTTGTGTCCTGTCAACTGGTTCCTAAGGTTACCCGAGCAGGGATCCATGATATTTCATGGTCAGACCATGCGCCAATAGAGCTAAGGTGCAATAATATCCGAACTGATAGACCTGGGACAAACTGGAAACTTAATGAATCAATCTTAAAAATTCCCGAAATATGTGATGTTATTGGCAACGAGATTGACCAATTCTTCAATATCAATACGGGCTCTGTTGACTCACAGCTTGTCCTATGGGAAGCCCATAAAGCAACATTACGCGGCACGTTAATAAATATCACAGCCAGACGAAAGAGAGAAAGAGAGTCCAAAATTATTAATCTCCAAAATAAATTACAGACTTTCTCCTCTAACCATAAAAAGAATTTAGACCCCAAAACCTTACAGGAGGTAAAAGATGTCAAAATTGAACTTAACATGCTACTAGCTTCCAGAGCTGACAATTCACTGAGTTGGTCAAAGAGAAAATTTTACGAGAAAGCGAACAGGCCGGATACAATGCTAGCCCGCATGCTAAAGGACAGGCAAGCTAAGTATAACATCCAAGCTATACGCTTAAAATCTGGTACCCCCACGTCTAATCCTCAGAAAATTGTAAACGAATTCGGCTCCTTCTATGAAACACTGTATAACGGTGAAAAAGTGGCACATAACTCTGCAACGAGCGGTGCCCTAAGAGATTTCTTAGCCAGCTCGGAACTAGGGAGATTGACGGACACTGATAGAGCAGTTTTGAATGCTGACTTCACTATGGAAGAACTATCTCAGGCCATTAAAGAACTGAAGCCATCAAAGGCCCCTGGGCCTGATGGATTCTCAGGGCTTTACTATAAGAAATTTATAAAGCTGCTCGCCCCAAGGTTGCTCCGCATGTTTAACGCTATTTTAGCGGGAGCCCCCATCCCCAAGGAGATGTTAAAGGCGTCAATATCACTAATTCATAAAACTGGGAAAGACCCGCTAGACTGCAAAAGTTACCGGCCTATATCATTAATTAACACTGATGTTAAATTATACGCTAAATTATTGGCCAATAGACTTAGTCTCATCCTACCCAGACTTATACACCCAGATCAAGTCGGATTTATCAAGGGCCGGCAAGCAGCGGATAATACACGACGATTTATTGATCTGTTGGATTTGGCAAATAGTAAGGCAACTCAAAGCATGTTGTTAAGTCTGGATGCAGAAAAAGCTTTCGATAGGATAGACTGCCCATATTTAAAAGAGACGCTTGCGACATTTGGCTTTGGAGATCGGGTGAGTGAGGCGATTCTATCGCTGTACTCTAACCCCACCGCCAGGGTCATACACCAAGGCTACCCCTCTCTGCCATTCCAAATAAAGAGTGGCACGAGACAGGGCTGCCCATTATCCCCGCTTTTATTTGCCCTATGTATCGAACCACTGGCGGCACAAATCAGAGGAAACCCAGACATCTCAGGGTTAAACGCATACTCCCAGACCCATAAAGCGGCCCTGTATGCGGATGACATCCTCTTGATTATCACAAAACCCCTTACGTCCCTACCAAACCTCTTCGACCTACTAGATCGATTCTCTAAGGTCTCCGGCTTCAAAATCAATCAATCCAAATCGGAAGCCCTCAACATCAACCTCCCTAGACACATGGAGAAATTACTAAAATTGAATTTCAAATTTAACTGGCAACAAAACCACATAAAATACCTGGGTGTCCACATCACCAAAACTGTAAAAGACGTGTACAAATCAAATTACCCCAACCTGATTCGGACCTTAAAATCTGATTTACGGAAGTGGACATCCAAAAGGATATCCTGGATTGGACGTATCCATAGTGTCAAAATGAACCTACTCCCCCGTATATTATACCTCTTCCAAACTCTTCCAGTGCCACTCAGTTGGAGAGACTTGCACTCACTTCAATCTGAAATCTCCAAATTTATCTGGGGAGGTAAAAAACCGAGAGTAAGTAAATTAAATATGAAAAGATCTGTGGTGGCGGGCGGCTTAGCAGTACCCTGCCTGGTATCATACTACAAGGCGGCACAATTAAGTCAGATTGTACAATGGCAATCTAACCCAAAGTTAAAGAGATGGGTGGAAATAGAAAATGCTGCGTGTGCACCTCTGGAATTGAGCAGCTTAATTTGGTTACCTAAAACGGCGCGAAAATTTACCGCCATGCCGCTCTCCTCGGTGACCAACTCAGTGTCAATCTGGGAGTCTACGAAATTTCGGCATTCCCTCACGACAAAAAATTCCATTGCAACACCCATATGGAATAACCCTGATTTCGCTCCAGGTCTATCAGTCAGTAATATCTCAATCTGGAGACAGAGGGGCTACAATCGAATTAGAGATCTGGAGGGTTATGACAGAAAAATCAAAACATTCGACCATATCAGGGAAGAGAAAGAGATCCCTCACTCAGAATTTTTTAGATACCTCCAGATCAGGGCATTTTATAACAAATTTGCCCCATACCCCCTACTAACATCTTTCGAAAAGCTCTGTCTGGCTGAGGCCGACACGAAGGGACTTACATCTCAGCTATACGGAGAAGTGATCAGTTCTGGTGAACATGAGCAGCAGATACCCTCATTCCGATCTCAATGGGAAACAGATCTGGGAGAAAACTTAGAAGATGAAGAATGGAGCGCCATATATATGGCCACAGCGAAGAGCTCCATATGCACCACACTCAAGGAGAACGCATATAAAGTCCTAATGCGATGGTACCTCACCCCACTGAAATTATCAAGGTTTGTGCCGGGTTCCTCTCCCCTGTGCCCCCGCCAGTGCGGAGGAACAGCCGACCTGTTACATATGCTGTGGTCTTGCCCACGGATCTCTCCACTGTGGGAGGCGATTAGACATTGGATACAGAGACTGTTTGATCTCACCATTCCCCCAGACCCGTGGTTGTTCCTCCTGAACAGGCCATTGACGGGCCTTTCCAAAGCAAATAACAAACTAATTGCCCATTTTGCAATTGCAACGCGGTGCGAGATCGCAGCATTATGGAAACAATCTGATATCCCAACCATCCCAAAGATTCGGAATCGAATTTGGTTCATTTGCCAGATGGAAAAATTAACGAGTTTAGTTAACGATACTGGTGACAATTTTCTAAAAGTCTGGACGCCTTGGCTGGCACAGACAGATATCCCGGGGATTGAGAGGTCCTCAATATGGCTCTGATAATAGTAGATGCGTTCTCTTTGGGAGGGACATATAGGAGGTATTCTATACACCCAAGACCCCTTATAGCAGCATTATAATATAAGTAATGTGAGAGACGACTTAGCTTGTAAGCATCTGTGATGCTTGACACAGGGCCACGTGTCGCATCTACTGCTAACGCGCTCCCCCTACCTTACCTCACCCCCAACCTACCCCTCCCCACCCCACCTTGACCTCCCTTTTCCCTATATATTTTTTTTTTTTTTTTTTGTGAGTATGTATTGTCTCCCCTTTTAAGTTGAGTTATAAGTGTCTGTTTGTCCATTTAAGTAGAGTCGGTTTGGACTATATGGTCCACACCAAAATACCCGGAAGACCGGGTCCCGAAGCACAGCAGGACCTCGTTGTTACTTACATAGTTGTTAAAATAATGTTTACATACAAGACAAAAGTATTCTGTAATGTATTTTATGCTGTTTTGATTCAATAAAATTTAAGTTATAAAAAAATAAAAAATAAAGAATTCAATAAACTTCAAATATATAGAAATAAAAAGTCAATAAGTCACATTTACTTAATGGTGGCAGTGCCAATCAGAATTTCTTGTTACATAAATATAGTTACGGTTAAAGAGAAGGGGCAAGCACCGCAAAAATCAAAAAGGACTGGAGGCAGGTTAAAATGCAAAAATAATTTAATCAGGCATGATGCCTAAAGTATGTACAGACAGCATGCTCCTCTGATACGTTTCGTGCCGGAAGGCACTTTTTCAAAGAGTGTTTGTATCCATCTCAGCCCCCTGTTAATATAGGGTGAATTTGATTGTTAATTGAAATCCTCGGCGTCCCGCTGTAACCCCGCCCACATCTGACGTCACGACCTACGTCACAAATGTGGGAGGTATCACTCATCGGGAACCCCTCAGTTCTCCGCCCATAATTCACATGGAGCTGCCTCCCAGCCATCAGCATAGATCACTGGCATGTAACTCCTTCTCCGCCCACCTCTGACGTCACCGTCTGTGTGAGTGAGAATTGGAACTACAGCCAATGCCTGTCTAAGTGACCAATCGGCAACCACCAGTGGGAACCATACCTAATATGTAAACAAATAATACTACCGTGTCAAGTGATATAATGATATAGGGGATGTGCAAAGAGAAAATACATAGTTAAAACAATATATAATGTGATCTAATACATAACAAACAATGTATACTAAATGTACTAAACCTTCTATTACAGTTTAGCAGCAATGATGTATATCACCCTGCAATACAACAATGTGTAACAGAGAAATAACAAACGTAGGGCTCAAAATATGGACACTAGACAAACTACATCAATCTATTAAATATACTAAAAAAGGGAAAAATAAATATCCATCAAGCTGTGCAGATAGTAACATATCTCATGTGGGGATCCATAACCCCAATATATCAATAAATATAAATTTAATGGAATCTAACAAACATGGACATGAAGTCCCTTGAAGTGCAATGTGAGGCAACATAATGAGTTACCATACAGAAAGAGATACTATAAATAAATTAATTTGATCCCATATATGTGAGATCTTCTAACATTATAAAATAATAATAAGGAAAAAAGAGAAGAGGGGGAAGGGATGGGGTAAGGGAAAGGGAGAAGGGAAGGGGGAGAGGGGAGGAGGAGGAAAAAGGGAAGGAGAGGAACAATCAGAAATATAACGAAAATGCAGAGCAAAACATCCAATGATAACATCAACGTAGAGGTGGTGTCTAACCCGTAAGAAAGTGGGTGAGTTCCCAGTTCTACGTTAATGCCCATGGGATACATGGCATCCAAGCTATAAATCCAAGCCATCTCATGTCTATTCAGTGTATTGAGTCTGTCCCACCCACGTATAAGTGGAGGGACATGTTCAATACCTGAAAATGTGAAATTCATAATACCTCCCTTTGGACAATTATTGAAGTGCTTGGAGACTGGATGTAGTGTGTCTCTTTTTTTGATTAGTCGAACATGTTCGCTAATCCTTTGTTTCAATGGTCTGATAAGTACGACCTATATAAAATTGACCACATCCTAATTTCAAAGCATAAATTGCATAACTTGTATTACAATTTATAAACATTCGTATTTTCCTTGTTTGTTTAGGATGAACACACTCAATGACCTTTAATGGGAGAGCATAGCGACACATAGAACAAAACCCACATTTGTGAAATCCTGCTGGAATACCTTTAATACCTGCTGGGCTGGATCGGGAGCTAAAAAGACTTGGAGACAGAGATGAGGCTAGTGACCTAGCTTTTTTAAAACAAATTTAGGTCTATTTTGTGTTATAGATGTCAATCCTTTGTCTAATTGTAAAACACTCCAATGTTTAGAAATAATGGAGCGTATAGCCCCTGCTTGTCTACTTTGTTGAGTAATAAAGAAAGTTGATCCTTCCTGGGTCTGTGTGGTGTTTTTGTCTCTATTACTTTTAGCATACTGTCTCTTATATTTACATCTAACAAAGTCAGTTCAAGCTGGGGGGCATCATATCCCCTCTTAATAAACCTA
Source organism: Ascaphus truei (assembly GCF_040206685.1). Classification (NCBI taxonomy): domain Eukaryota; kingdom Metazoa; phylum Chordata; class Amphibia; order Anura; family Ascaphidae; genus Ascaphus; species Ascaphus truei. The sequence goes on along the minus strand of NC_134483.1, from coordinate 493,121,743 downwards.
TTGACCAAATCCCTTGACTGTAAATCAAAACTATCCTCGGAACAAATCCTTCTGAGGCATAATAACTATCCCTTAGGGATCCCTTGTTTTAATGATCTGGCATGGTCACTTGTAGCCAAGAGTAGCGAATTTCTGGAGTTAGTTTTCCTATATAAATCCGATTGTATTCCACCCTCCATATCAATATATAACATGACATCTAAATAATAAATGTGATGTGAATCATATTCATAACTGAAGTGTAAATTATATTTATTAATATTAAGTGCCGTGATGAAATCTTGTAAAGTGTGAACGTCACCCTCCCATACCAAAAGTAAATCGTCAAAGCGTTTACAATATGTGATCTAAAAGGGTTGTGGTCACCATAGATAAACAATGATTCCCACAACACCATAAACAAATTCACATAAGTGGGTGCAAAAGAAGTGCCCATAGCGGTGCCCATGATTTGTAAATAAAATTGTGAATCAAAGTTAAAATAATTATGTGTTAAAAGAAATGTGATAGAATCTAACAAAAAAGTGCAAAGTGCCGGTGCAAGATGTGATCGATCCAAAAAGTTTTTTACAGCCAAGATGCCTTGTTCATGTTTAATAATGGAATATAAGGAGGTTACATCCATCGTAACCCATTGGTAGTTGGATTTCCACTGTATGGTTTGAATGTCCATAAGTAGTTGATTTGTATCTTTAAGAAAAGATGGTAATGAAGTCACTAAAGTCGGTAAAAATCGATCAAAATAACGTGAGAGACCATCTCCCAAAGATCCAATACTTGACACAATCAGCCTACCCGGTGGCTGTGTCAAGGATTTATGGATCTTTGGGAGATGGTAAAAGATAGGTGGATATCATCCATCAATTAGCATTCATTAATCAAATCACTAAACAATTTAAATTCCATCCATAACAATTAAATAATTAACTATTTCAATCGTTAAACAGAACAAGTTATCCTCAGACAAAATATAAGTACCAAAAGAATACAATATACAAAAGCAAGCCTCACCCTGACCTAAAGTACACCATACAAGACCAAAAATTACATCTATCTAATTTTAAAATACATGACACACACATTTATGCATAGCAGCATAGCCAAAAACATTTTAAACACAGCAAAACAAGCTTTTCAAACAACATCATTTCTTACCCTGTATGTATATATCGATCTAGACATACATACATACATACATACAGTGGAAAGAAATGAAAAAAAAAAACACATGTAAAAAAACAAAACAAAAATGAACAAGTTAAATAAAATACATTTCTTTTGTTCACTTACCATTTCTTGACCCACTCACCGACTCCCGTTGAACAGCTTACTCTCGAACCAATCCACGCACAGGAATCCATAAAATAATAAACCATAAAATAAAAAAACAAAACAATCCAGGGGTCTTCTATTTGTAATCCATCTTCATCTGTATTTTTCTTTCTTGTATCTGTGGCTCTCTTCCGGGGTCTTCTTGTCTTCTTTGGCCACGCTCTGGCCTTCTTCTTCTGTAGGAGGTCCTTCCTCCTCGGCGTCTGCGTTCAAAATGAGATGACATAGGCTTTTAAAGGCCTATGACGTCACATTTTCGTCATATGGTTCCCACGGCCCTGATTGGGCCGTGAAAACCATGTGTTTTGGCCGATAAAAAAAAATGATGACATAATTTAAAGGCAATGAAAGCACAGCCAATCAGAATAGCTGTGCTTCAATTGCCTTTAAGATGACGTCATGAAAAGAAAGATGTCCAGCCTCACATGGTTCGGTAGCCAATCAGAGCGTGGGAAATACAACCCAACTCTGATTGGCTCTAGTACCATGTGACAGGCTTTCAATGACGTCACATCCGTTCTCCCCCAAGCCTCTGTCACATGGTCTACTAGAGCCAATCAGAGTTGGGATGGAGTTCCCACGTTCTGATTGGCTACCATACCATGTGAGGCTTGCTTTTGTATATTGTATTCTTTTTGGTACTTTTGTATGATGGTAACTTGTTCTGTTTAACGATTGAAATAGTTAATTGTTTAATTGTTTTGGATGGAATTTAAATTGTTTAGTGATTTAATTAATGAATGCTAATTGATCTATGGTTACTTGATTGTTTTAAATAGTATACTTGTTTAGATGTATTGGTATTTTGTTTGGAATATGTTATTGTTAACATTCATTGGCAAAGTGTGCATGGTGCATAGATTGTATGCATCATGTATACAATGTAAATGCAATGTTTTGATTGGCATTTGAGGCTTTTGATTGGCATTTGAGGATTTTGATTGGAAGATGAGATTGGATTTTTAAAGGAAATATGATTTTATTGTACTGTGTTTGTATGGAGAAGTGGTATTTGTAGTAGAGCATGTTTTTGATAACCCTTCTACATTTATTTGTATATTGGTTCATCATGTGTGTATCTCTCTCTCTCTCTCTCTCTCTCTCTCTCTCTCTCATCGGGCCAGGGTGGCTTAACCCCTTCATTACCTTTGCGGTTATTATCCGATAAGGTGATTAAGGGGTTAATTGATACTGAATGTTATTGCTATGTATTGGCTATGTATTTTGTGGGCAACGGAGGACAAGGATTGTGCTGGCGATGAGGGCTTCTTATTGATGAGGTCAGTAGTACTTTATTTATTTTAATATGCTAGTTAATGTGTTTAATAATGGGCAGATAATCTATTATCCCTATCTGGATAATAGTTATTTGGCACATTATTGTACTGTATGTGTTGGGAGCGGGGGGGGGGGGATTGATGTATTGAATGTATAGGTCAGGTTTATTTATTTTACATTCAGGGTTTGTTCCTTTTGGTTCTGCGTGAGACCTCTGGAGACCACCTGCGGTATCCTCAGGTATCTCACGGGTATCAGGCTGGTGGGTCCACGGGGGGCACCTGCGGGGAAGAACCAGTGGCCCCACATCAGTGGGGGCACCGCGGACCCATAGTGTGCGGGGAAGAACCGGTGGCCCCACATCTATGGGGGCACTGCGGATCCATAGTGCCCACCCGTGGCTCCCCAGACCCCGTGGGAACCACCCGTGGCCCCACAGACACCTGTGGGTCTGACCCGGGGCTCCCAGACATCCGCGGGCCTACCGTGGGGACCCAATTGTGGCCCATGATGACCCACGGAGACCACCTGGTGGGCCATGGCGCCTGGCGGGACCCACCAACAGGCCTCCAGAACCTGTATGAAACAAGTTGCTGGTAACCTGTAGGTCTGTCAGGTGACCCGTCAGGCCCACCGGGGACTCGCGTAGGCCTGGGGTACGAACCCTGTATGTAACAGAATAAATCATGTATTTATGGGGGGGGGGGGCACAGGGCTGGGTTATGTATTTAATAAATAGAATGATGTTTATTGTGGGGCAGTGTATTGTTTTTATTGTGGGTACTAGGGGTGGGTGGAGGGGGTATTGGCCCCAAGGGTATGTGGGTAGGCCTCCCGGCTGGTTAGTGGGTGTGGGTGGTTAGGCCTCACGGGGTGGGGGGTTAGTGGGGGAGGGTATGTAGGCCTCATGAGTGGTGGGTGAGGGTGGGTTAACCCCTTAATGACTGTAGCAGTTAATAACCACTATGGTGATTAAGGGGTTAGGGGACATTACATTGGATGTTTTCATTCTTGTTTCTGTTTTACAGCATCGGATGGGGCATGGGCAGGATGAAGATGAGGATGGCCTTCATTGTGGCAGCCGGACATGGGTGAGTGCTATATGTATTTATTGTATTTATTGTTCTTTATGTATTTAAAATGGGCACATTCACTATTATCCATTTGTGGATAATAGTAATTGTGCCCATTACTATACTGTATGTGTTAGGGGGGGGGGGGGTTCTTTATAAGTATGTATGTGTTTTGACATTAATTGGGGGGGGGCACAGTATTGGTACTGCAGGCCTGCGGGTAACACCCGAGGGCCCCCGCCAGCCTATAGTATCATTGATGTGCATATATGTGTATGTTAGGGGGGTATAGGGGTTTTTGGGGTAATATATATATATATATATATATATATATTTATTTATTTAGTGTGGGGCTTTTGTGTGTGTGTTTGTTTGTTGTTGTGGGTAGCGGGGGTGGGTGAAGGGGGTATTTGGCCCCAACGGTTGTTTAGGGCTTGCGGGTGGGTAGCGGGAGGGCTTAACCCCTTCATGACCGTAGCAGTATAAACCGCTACGGTCGTGAAGGGGTTAAGTGTACCCGCAACCCCCCCGCAAGCCCTAAACAAGCAACAAGGGCCAAATATCCCCTTCACCCACACCCACTACTCACAATAAACCTGGCACAGCAGCTTAACGGCTAACCGCTAAGGTAATGAAGTGGCCTTTAAATGCATTTTTACTGCCTAGGATGCATGCCGGGGGTTACCGTTGCGGGTATCAGCTCCGGAGACCCCCGGCATCAATCACAGACAGGAAAAAGGCCTGATTTTTTCTAAGTGTCGACCTTGCCGATGCTTATACACCACCAACCCGCCAACTTTAGTTGGCGGAACGGATTGGCAAAGAAATCTCAATTCGGGAGTGCCGATCAGCAGCGAAAAGCTGATCGGGGCTACCTGAATTCAGCCGGGTTCAAAAAGTGCCGATAAGTGGCTTATCGGCACCCGGCTGCCGATAAGTTTTTATCGGGAACAAAAATTGCCGATTTTGCCCACTTATCGGCGCTTACTGATTCGGAAAGGCTTTTTTTGGCGAGAAAATGGCGATAAAACGCTTTTCGGCACTTAGTGCATGAGGCCCTTAGTTCCTAAGCCTACTGTATGCAAAATTTGATGTTAAAAATCCCAACTAACGCTACTAAAGTCTTTTTCTACTCCTGCAATAAACCACAGCTGGGAATTTGATCTATTGAAGTGGTGGATTCATTTAATCACTCTGCTATTTGTCTTTCAGGAACAAATCCTTTTTTGCTCAGGGTGGATTAGGGAATCGAAGAAGGTGTTGACCTTTGGTGTTCACCTTTATGAGAAAAATTGGTCGGTATCTGGCATTAAGTGCTGAGTCTTTACCTGCTTTGAGGATTACAATCATATATGCTGAAAGCAGGTCTATAGAAAAATGGGACCCATCTATAGCAAGAGGTTGTATATGGTAGTTTAGCCAAATGAGGTTCCAGAGAGGGGGAAACTTTCAATATAAGTTAGTAAAACCATCTGACCTAAGGAATTTAGAACTTGTTAAGGTTTTGAAAGTCTATAGTATTTCTTCTATTTCTTCTACAGTAGTTGGCAGGTCTATAATTGTAGACGATTTGAGGATTTAGCTTTGGTAATTAACAATTAGAAAGATACAGAGAATCAGAAATGTATAATATTGGGGGGACACAATTGGGAGAACTCAGTTAATTTCAGAAGGATCATAGGTAAATATAAATGTTAATTAATGAGTATAAATGCTGCCGATGAAGATTGAAGTGGTGTTTACAGAGACTGTTTAATCTCTACAGACATCATGGGGCTCCTTACATTATTTATATGTGATTTAGTGTAACTTCTCTCCTGCGGTATATGGGTAATAGCAGATGGTATTGTCCATGGGTTAAGTGGATTTAGTATTCACCTTTTCTATGCACTTTAATAAATAAAGATATATTTTTTTTACAGTGTTTTTATTATTTATTTTAGTCGAGGTATAAGAGTGCTAGTCATCCCTCTCATTTTTGTTTGTTTTTGTTGTATTATATAATATTTACAGTATACAGGAACTGGCTTAGGAACCTGTATGAAACCTGCACATACACTTTCAGTGTCCAAGCAGATGTTTAGTGGCACATGAAAACCATGTCTGTTGTTAAGACTCAATATCATTTACTGGAGTTTAGGTCCCTTCTGTTAAAAACATCGTTGTAAAATGACTGTGCCTTTGCACAGTATAAATCACAAGACTAATAAAAGTAGCAGCATGAAAATCTAATCTAATTAACGTTCACCTGTCTACTTGGTTGGAATGTATTTCCAATAGCTTAATTACTTGAATTTGTAATTGTCAATTATGGGCAACAAGTTATTCTACTTTAATGTAGTACAGAAAACATTTATTTTCCTCTGCAAGCGGGCACACTATCATCTGCAAATTAATGCTGAAGAGTTTTACAGAGTCATTTATCATTAGGATCCAAACCCTTCGGGAAAATATTTTCAGCAGTCAATGCAAGTATAATTAAGGCTTCTAAAAATCTGGAAAATGAAAAACAAGGCAAAGATAAAAAGAAACGTACCATTTAATTATCCTTCACCTCTCTTTGTAAATGGAAGCCTTTAGATGTTTGTAAAAATGCTGAGAATGCATAAGCATGCCTAATGTAAATTTAACAAAAATGTTAGCGCACAAAAAATGACTATCAGTTTGATTATCTTTTATAGAGTATATTAAATAAAATAGCATTAGTTGCGGTTAGCATTTAAATGGCAACCCATTAATACCTTAATCACAAAATCACTCATACATCTTGTATATTAAAAAATTTGATTAATGTTGCATTGTCTTTGTCAGAGCAAAATCACCTTTTTAAATAGCTAACTTAAAGCATAGATTGTAGATTACTATGAGCCATGTCACAATAAAATCATGAAACTAACATTTTTTTTATGGCAACCCAGGTGTTTAACCAACAAAAAAAACGAACTGCTCTTCTGCAGCATAGAGGAAGTAACCTTTGTGTTATTTGTGTAATCAAACCATTAGGGAAACACTTTATTTTATCAAGACTACATTTTTATAACCAGCTGTTAATTCGTAGATGACAACAGGGGTGGAGCAAGCCATTAAAGACATACCAAATGTGTTATTGTGAATGATGCTATCTGCTTAAAGATTTTTAAAGATACCAAGAGGGCATCAATATCTGTCAGCATAGGCCTACAAGAATTAAAATAATCTGTGTATATTATTAGTTGTGTACCACCTGCAGCACTGTAAATTATAATCATGTATACCATGGTCCTAACAGGTAATTTAAAGGCAGAAATGAATAGAACTACAGGATGACTGTCAAGGTCGTATTGTAGCTCTAGCATTGAGCTAAATTACCTGCTGGGCAGCTCTACAACTTCCGTATATTTCTAAGCTTATGTGACAAGTTTGCTGCTGCTTACTGTACCTGTTAGCAATCAGCCTCTAATACACATCTGTGAGCTTCATTTAAAAAATGGTTGTTTCCTGTTCCTGGTTGTCAATTTAGTTTTTTTGTAAATCCCTCTTGTTCCAATCTTGCTGCTAGCCTGTTCCTGATTTATCTGACCTGTTGCCTGCCTGGACGTTAGCTTGCTCTGACTTCCCTCCTGTTTGCAGCCTGCCCTGACTATAAATATAATGAACAGAGCCTTAAATATATACAAATAGCGCTTGACCTAAAATGCCTGTAAGGCAAAAGTACCTAATGTACAGGTAATGATGAATTAAAGGGTTAATCGTTTTGTCGAACTAGCCCCTAGGGTTCTATAGCTAATCAAAATGAATCAAAGCAATTAGAACCCCAACCCGAGATTTCCAAATGGGAGACCAACTATTCCTGATAGGGAGTGTTTGATGACCAATGGCTGTTGGAAATATTACTAAATATTCTGATGGAGATTGTAAATTCAGTTCTCAATCAGACGTATGTCAGCCTGGGTAACAAGACCGACAGGTCTTCAAAAAAACTGTCACATACAGACAATGAACAACACAGATCAAGTCCCTGGCGCAATAGAAACTGTACAATAGCAGTTCCTTCAAAGTGGTATAGACAGTCAGTTCTGTTTTTCACAATGGTGCTACCACTGGTTCATGGGTTGAGCTAAACTGAATGTGCACTTAGAGACCAAGGAGCCGGACGCACAGCAGTGAGGTCATTGGGGGAGGCATAGAGAGGAGTCGCGGCCGTGAGAAGAGTGCGACGCCATTCCCTGATGCTGAGCATCGCTCAGAGGACTGAAGCCGCGGATGGCATTTCGTGTTGTACATCCCCACAGTATACACTGTACAGTAAGTGTTATCTTGGATGTGTGCACTCAATAAATGTTTTAAATGGTACTGTACCATGTACTTTTTATTATTTCTTGGGTAATCCACTATATCTGGTGACTACGGAGGATCGTGAGAATCGGAAGACCTAGCAGTTTTGGATTACCAAACTCAGAGGAGGTGATCAAAGACATATTTTCCCTGCCTATGACCTACCAAATTTCTGTAAGTAGGCATTTGTCTCTGTGAAGTGTGCTCTAAACATCAAGGGGTCCTGCGCAATGGTGTGTTTCTTTTTTTTATCTCTTCTTAGAAACCGGCATCTGCAAGAACCACTGGTAGCACCATTGTGAAAAACAGGATTGACTTTCTATACCACTTTTAAGGGACTGGTATTGTACAGTTTCTATTGCGCCAGGGACTTGATCTGTGTTCTTCACTGCCCTGACTCCAGCTTGTCTGACATTGATCCTGTTTGCAGCCTGTCCTGACCTTAACTTGTCTGTCCTTGCTCATGTTTGCTGGAGATCTACTCATTGACTCAGAGACCACTGTGTTCCAGGGGCCTAACAGTGAGAAGTGGCAGATGATTACAAAGGCATTTATTACATTTGAGATGTGTATAACTGGGAGGTTATCTGTAATATGATGATGCAATTAATCTGATAATTACTGGGCAAGAGCTATTGCATTAAAAAAAATATGTCTTCTTGTCTAAAATATTTCCTGATGGGTTACAGTATATTTTAAAATCCAAGACATCTATTTTACTTGTAGTCTAGCCTCCGACGCTACTTATTTCCCTGGGTCCTACCAGTGTAAGCCCTGTTAGGAATAGGCAGTGGATGGGTTAATTTCTCTGTAAGGCTGTGTTTGCTATTGCAGCCTTAGATGCAATAGCTGTATCTAAGGGCGGGTCTAGCAACAGCCAGAGAGTGTCAGCCTGGGTGTCATGCTGGATTGTGATGACCTGTCAGTATCAGACCTGCTCTGTTATGGGTTACGAAGGGAGAGCGTTCCGATTGGATAATGATCGGTGACGTCATGGATTTGGCGCGAACAGCGCTTGTATTTATATATGTTTGTCTGTTTAGTTTAGAATACACCTTGATAAAGGGTGCACGGCCCGAAATGCGTAATCCAGGGTTTATGTTTGATCCCCTTATTTAATAAAGGGAATTATTTTTGCCACTATGAGCCTTCTCCATTCTTTTTAGGCAGTGCACTGCCTTTGTTCACCCATCTTCTGCTCTGTTATGGGGCAGGGTTACAAGCCCAACCCCAGGGTATAAATACTGTCTCTCTCCCAAAAATGGGCGTGTCTCTTTCCTCCCTGTGTGGAGTGAGCAACAACGTCCCTGTGTCCCATAAAGGGGCACCAGGATGAGTACCATGCAGGAGGAAGCTTGGATGGGACTCAAGCCTTGAAGTGACGTTCTTAGGGGAAGCAAGGAAAGTGATTTACCTGCTGTGTAAGATCCTAAACACTGCAATAAATACCATGGAACCATATAACAGTGTGATACACTGTATTGGGCTAAAGAAAGATGTCAGTCTGAACCATCCTATTATCCAGTGGATCCACGCTGACTAGAGGCGTTGCAACTAATGAACAAAGGTACCCTGTAAATACTGTCTTGATGATTCCCCACACCACCGCGGAAGTGCTCAGCCATCCTGTTACCTCACAGGTATGCACCATTCTACACCAAAATACTAGTAGCAGACCAAATCTTACTTAGGGTGGGGGTAAAGGGGGCTATATACTTATTTTACATATGCATAGTGCAAATGTGAAGAATTCAAATGGTGTGATTTGGAAAATCTTTGAGTGCCCACTCACGTGATAGTGAAATAAATCAGGCATTTCAGATTAAATCTGGTGTAAGTCTGGGTGAACTGGTATCACTGGAACTCTCCGGATCATAAAATAAGAGAAGAGGTGGACATAGTACAGAACAGCTTTATATATTAAAAGTATAGTTGAGCAGTGAGCTCATTCAACTCACATGCTCCAAAGATAAAAATGGCAATTTGACCACGATGGGTCTGAAATGAACGGCGTCTCGATCGCATGCGTGACTGGCTTCAGTCGGTCTGGCAGTGAATCACGCTTCCGGGTTCCCCGGTAGATAACGCGCATAGTCAACTATGCGATGAGTGGAGACCTCCGATGCCGGCTTCCAAGATGCAGGGAATGTGGTCCCTCTGCTAGTAGCTCGCGCTTCCTGATGCGGGGACGGCAGCACTTGTAGATTAATGGACCACTGTATGCATTTCACTCAACAGTTTGAGCTTCCTCACAAGTGCTGGCGTCCCCCACATCAGTTTACTAAGCCCATTGTTTTTATATTGTAATTTGTATTGGGCTTCTAACTATATTTGGCTACTAGGGATATTGCTCATTCCTGTGTGGTGTTGGTGGTTGAGGGGGTTGATGAAGGGGCTAGTTGCCCCATGGTGTGTGTTTAGGCCTCACGGGAGGTGTTAACCCCTTAATTACCTTAGTGGTTGTGGCCACTAAGGTAAGAGAGGGGATAACCCCTCCTGGGAGGCCTAAACACACACCATGGGGAACTAAGAAGGTGGTATTTGGTACAGGGCGGGTAGTAAGGCCTCCCGGGTTAGAAATGGGAGGGTTTAACTTCATCATTACCTTAGCAGTTACTCCTGCAACCCCACCGGGAGTCCTAAACACCCACCCTGGGGCAACTTCAACCTTCACCCACTACCTTCAACAAACCGGGCACTGCTATTTATGCCCTTCATTATCTAAGCGGTTAGCCACTAAGGTAATTAAGGTCGCCTATTGTTTTATTTTTATTACAAAGGATTAAAGCAAGTGGTCCGCGGAGCTGAAATGGATGTGGGTCGCCAAAAATGTAAGTTTCCGTATTTTTTGAGATACCACATGGCTTGTCACATCAAGAGTGCTAACGATTGTTAAAAAGCCATTTCCAAGCGATTTTGCCATGCTATCGAAGCTTTCTGAATAGCTACACCTGCAAAATCACTTGCAAAGTGCACTTAACAAGCGTTAACTCACTTATTGAAGTTTAATGAATAGGCTCCTATGTAATTTTATGGCCTTACAGTACAGTTTTACGGCATAGGCTTAATGGAGATTTTGGCGCCTTTCCCACAGTTCATACCCATGGAGGGTATACAGTATATAGCATGCACTTACTATTGCACTTTGTCTTGACAAAGCTTCTCCAGCGGACCGAAACGATGATCGTGTTGTAATAAATGTTCTATTTTTGAATAGTGCCCCTTTTTCTTTGCTTTTTCTTAGTAAATAGCCATGGGGTCTAATTTGGTACTGTCCAGGGCTAATTGTAATATGGATCAATATATGAGAGTGGATGTATCAATCTGAATTTGCTAAGAATATCTATTAATACTTTCGATATGCAGATGACATATTTATTTTTGGAACTAGCACTGCGGGTTCATTCAAAGTTCGTTTGACGTTCGTTCCTAATCTCGACTCAGTGGACCCGATGATACAATTCAATACTTCATGGAGTAAACACCAGATATCTTTTCTAGAGGTTCTTATTATGGTAATTTATGATAAAATTCAGACAACCATTTATCGTACACCCACAAACAGGAATGCCAGATTACATTTGGAAAGTTACCACCCACCATGAGTGTTCAAATCCCTACCCTATTCATTAATGGTAAGGGCCTCGAAAATTGTCATCACTACTGAGGGCATGGATAACTCATTAACTGACATTGAGGAGAGATTTAGAAAAAGGGAGTATAATGAAAATGCTCTTAAGATATCTAGGCATAAAGTGGAGGGGATCAGAGACCAAAGGGACAAGACAAAAGAGTAAAAGACAATATTTGTATCAGTATTTACTAGAGCATGTTGGTTTATTGAACATACTGTAAGAAAACACTGGCATATTATAATATAACATTTTTTGCACCCGTGTTTAACTCATGGAATCTTTGTAAATCAGTATTGCTTGACCTAAGGAAGAGAGAATATTCTCGAAAGCTTATCTTATAATATCAATTGTTAGTCCAAACAAATTTATCAGCTAATGCTGAAGTATGCATATTATAATTACATTTTAGACATTAAGGGTATCATGCAGTAAGCGGCGGAAAAATGCATTAGCCAGTTTAGCAATTAGCCATGTTTTGGCGTGTTAAACTGGCTGTATGCTGTAAGGGGCGAATCCTTGGGGAATGAATGCGCCACCACCATTTGATGAAATGTCATGTAACCGGTGGCGGGATGGCTGCCTGGCGAGAAACTGCCGAGAAGCCGTCCCCTGCCGAGTTGTGTTTGCAGCAGAGAGAGATCTGCTGCTCTCTCGGCGCAAACATCAGCACAATAAAAATTATTTTTAAAACAACTTTTATTCATAGTGTACATGTGCAGGGGGTCTCCGGAGCTGAACCGCATTGGTTTCAGGTCGGGGGACCCCTGCTTCCCAAGATACAGACCCCTTTATGAGGTGCTGGTATCCCTCTGCATTTCAAGGTCCCTAACACGTGACCGCGGAATGTAAACAAAGCAGAGGGATACCGGCACCCCATAAAGGGGTCTGTATCTCGGGAAGCAGGGGGTCCCCTGACCTAAAACAAAAGCGCTTCAGCTCCGGAGACCCTCTGCACATCTACACTATGAGTAAAACACACATATCAATAAAGACTCGTTCCTTACCTTACAGGGTATCTGCTATGGTAGCGAAGCAGCATTAATATTTATTTAATAATACTGTATAGTGAGCAGGGGGTCCCCCGAGCTGAACCGCATCACTTTGTGGACCAGGGACCCCCTGCTTCCCGAGTTACAGGCCCCGGTATGTGTGATCGGATGGGCAGTGTCGCTGCCATGTTTATAGTGTCCCATACGCTACGTGCCCGCAACAAAAATGGCGTCCACACTGTAACCGATGCCCCAAACCGGGGCCTGTAACTCGGGAAGCAGGGGGTCTCTGAGCCACAAATAAATGCGGTTCAGCTCAGGGGGCCCCCTGCTCCCGCACAATATTATTAAAATACATTAATGCTGCTTCATTACCATAGCGGATAGCCGCTAAGGCAATGAAGGGGTTAACGCATAATAGCATGTTTATTGGGGACAAATGCCCCCAATAAACATAGCAGCAAAACACAACATACAATACAGTAATGGGCAACATTACTATTATCCACAAATTAATAATAGTGCAGTTGTCCATTTAAAATACATACAGAACAATAAAGACATTAAATACATATAGCACTCACCCATGTGCGGCTGCCACGATGAAGGCCATCCTCATCTTCATCCTGCCCATGCCCCATCCGCTTCTGCAAAACAGACACAATAATAAAAACATCCAATGTAATGTCCCCTAACCCCTTAATCACCATAGCGGTTATTAACTGCTACAGTCATTAAGGGGTTAACCCACCATCACCCACATACCCTCCCCCACTAACCCCCCCACACCCTGAGGCCTAACCACCCTCACCCACTACCCACAGGGGAGTCCTACCAAATACCCTTGGGGCCAATACCCCCTCCCCCAGCACATACAGTACAATAATGTGCCAAATAACTATTATCCACATAGGGATAATACATTATTTGGCCATTATTAAACACATTAAATACCGTAATAAAATAAAGAAAATTCTACTAACCTCATCAATAAGAAGGCTCCGTCGCCAGCATCATCCTTGGGGTCCGTTGCCAAAATAATAAATAGCCAATACATATCAATGACATTAACATACCAATGAACCCCTTAATCACCTTATCGGGTACTAACCTCAAAGGTAATTAAGGGGTTAAGCCATCCTGCAATGGCAACACCACTTATGCATAACATCCTCAATGAATTAAAAACCAATTTCCTAAACAAATCTCATTTAATCATTCAATCTAAAGCCTCAAATGCCACTTAAAACATTGCATTTACAGTGTATACATGTAGCATAACATGTAAGCTACATGTACATGCTGCAAATCAATGTTAACAATACAATAATCCAACTCAAATAGCCTGACATCACAAGAAGTATATTATGTAATGCAATAAAGTCACCATCAATGAATTAACAGACATGAATTACATCCCTAAACAATTAAAATACCATCCATACCAATTACACAATTAACTATAGCTATCGTTACAGAGAACAAGTTCAAAACATACAAAAAAGGACACCAAAAATTACAATATACTAAAGCAAGCCTCTCCATAACCTACAGTACAGCATAGAAGCCCAAAAATTACATCTCTCTAATAATAAAATACATTTAACACACATCTATGCATAGCAGCATAGCAGCATAGCCACAATCATTTACAATACAGTAAATCAAGCTTTAACAACACTATCATTTCTTACCCTGTATGTATATATCTCTCTAGACATACATACATACATACATACATACATACATACATACATACATACATACATACATACATACAGTGGCAAGAAATGATATGCAAAAAAAAAAATTAACACATGAAAAAGCAAAAAAAAACACATTAACATTAAATACATTTCTTTATTTAACTTACCATTACTTGACCCCATCGACTCCCGTTGATCAGCTTACTCATGAACCAATCCACGATCAGGAACCCATAAAATAATAAACCAGAAAATAATAAACATTAAAATAATAAAACACGACAATCCAGGGGTCTTCTAGTTGTAATCCATCTTCATCTGTATTCTTCTACCTTCTTCCGGGGTCTTCTTCCCGTCTGCGGCCACGCCCTGGTCTTCTTTCTTCAGTAGGAGGTTCTTCCTCCTCGGCGTCTGGCTTCAAAATGAGACGACATAGGCTTTTAAAGGCCTATGATGTCACATTTTCGTCATATGGTTCCCACGGCCCTGATTGGGCCGTGAAAACCATGTGTTTTGGCCGATGTAAAAAAAAATGATGACGTCACTTAAAGGCAAAGAAAGCACAGCCAATCAGAATGGCTTTGCTTCAATTGCCTTTAAGATGATGTCATGAAAAAAAACATGGCCACCCTCACATGGTATGGCAGCCAATCAGAGCGTGGGAAGTCTATCCCTACTCTGATTGGTTCAAGTACCATGTGACAGGCTTTCAATTACGTCATATCCGTTCTTCCCCAAGCCTCTGTCACATGGTCTACTAGAGCCAATCAGAGTAGGGATGCCGTACCATGTGAGGGTGGACATGTTTCTTTTCATGACGTCATCTTAAAGGCAATTGAAGCAAAGCCATTCTGATTGGCTGTGCTTTCTTTGCCTTTAAGTGACCTCATAATTTTTTTTTACATCGGCCAAAACACATGGTTTTCACGGCCCAATCAGGGCCGTGGGAACCATATGACGAAAATGTGACGTCATAGGCCTTTAAAAGCCTATGTCATCTCATTTTGAAGCCAGACGCCGAGGAGGAAGGACCTCCTACTGAAGAAAGAAGACCAGGGCGTGGCAGCAGACGGGAAGAAGACCCCGGAAGAAGATAGAAGAATACAGATGAAGATGGATTACAGATGAAGATGGATTACAACTAGAAGATTGTCGTGTTTTATTATTTTAAAGTTTATTATTTTCTGGTTTTTTATTTTATGGGTTCCTGTTCGTGGATTGGCTCGTGAGTAAGCTGATCAACGGGAGTCGGTGGGGTCAAGTAATGGTAAGTTATATAAAGAAATGTATTTAATGTTAATGTGTTTTTTTTTTTGCTTTTTCATGTGTTAATTTTTTTTTTGCATATCATTTCTTGCCACTGTATGTATGTATGTATGTATGTATGTATGTATGTATGTATGTATGTCTAGAGAGATATATAAATACAGGGTGAGAAATGATAGTGTTGTTAAAGCTTGATTTACTGTATTGTAAATGATTGTGGCTATGCTGCTATGCATAGATGTGTGTTAAATGTATTTTATTATTAGAGAGATGTAATTGTTGGGCTTCTATGCTGTACTGTAGGTTATGGAGAGGCTTGCTTTAGTATATTGTAATTTTTGGTGTCCTTTTTTGTATGTTTTGAACTTGTTCTCTGTAACGATAGCTATAGTTAATTGTGTAATTGGTATGGATGGTATTTTAATTGTTTAGGGATTTAATTCATGTCTGTTCATTCATTGATGGTGACTTTATTGCATTACATAATATACTTCTTGTGATGTCAGGCTATTTGAGTTGGATTATTGTATTGTTAACATTGATTTGCAGCGTGTACATGTAGCTTACATGTTATGCTACATGTATACACTGTAAATGCAATGTTTTAAGTGGCATTTGAGGCTTTAGATTGAATGATTAAATGAGATTTGTTTAGGAAATTGTTTTTTTATTCATTGAGGATGTTATGCATAAGTGGTGTTGCCATTGCAGGATGGCTTAACCCCTTAATTACCTTTGAGGTTAGTACCCGATAAGGTGATTAAGGGGTTCATTGGTATGTTAATGTCATTGATATGTTTTGGCTATTTATTATTTTGGCAACGGACCCCAAGGATGATGCTGGCGACGGAGCCTTCTTATTGATGAGGATAGTAGAATTTTCTTTATTTTATTACGGTATTTAATGTGTTTAATAATGGCCAAATAATGTATTATCCCTATGTGGATAATAGTTATTTGGCACATTATTGTACTGTATGTGCTGGGGGAGGGGGTATTGGCCCCAAGGGTATTTGGTAGGACTCCCCTGTGGGTAGTGGGTGAGGGTGGTTAGGCTTCAGGGTGTGGGGGGGTTAGTGGGGGAGGGTATGTGGGTGATGGTGGGTTAATCCCTTAATGACTGTAGCGGTTAATAACTGCTATGGTGATTAAGGGGTTAGGGGACATTACATTGGATGTTTTTATTCTTGTGTCTGTTTTGCAGAAGCGGATGGGGCATGGGCAGGATAAAGATGAGGATGGCCTTCATCGTGGCAGCCGCACATGGGTGAGTGCTATATGTATTTAATGTCTTTATTGTTCTGTATGTATTTTAAATGGACAACTGCACTGTTATCCATTTGTGGATAATAGTCATTGTGCCCATTACTGTTTTGTATGTTAGGGGGGTATAGGTGTTGTTGGGGTCATATATATATATTTATATATATATATATATAGTATATATATATATATATATATATATATATATATATATATATTTATTTAGTTAGTGTGGGGCTGGTGTGTGTATTTTTTATTATTGTGGGCAGTGGGGGTGGGTGAAGGGGGTATTAGCCCCAACGGTGGTTGTTTAGGGCTTGCGGGTGGGTAGCGGAAGGCCTTAACCCCTTCATGACCGTAGCGGTATTAACCGCTACGGTCGTGAAGGGGTTAAGTGCACCTGCAACCCCCCCCGCAAGCCCTAAACAAACAACAAGGGCCAAATACCCCCTTCACCCATCCCCGCTACCCACAATAAAGCTGGCACGGCTGTTTAACCCCTTCATTACCTTAGCGGTTAACCGCTAAGGTAATGAAGTGGGCTTTAAATGCATTTGTCCTGCCTCGGATGCATGCCGGGGGGGTCCGGTGCTGATATTAATGGTATCAGCTCCGGAGACCCCCGGCATCAATCCCAGCCAGGAAAAAGGACTGAATTTTTTCTAAGTGCCGATCCGCTACTCATCCGCTGCCTCTGAGCAGCAACTTGCCAACTTTTTCTTGCGTGGCTGATCCGCCAGCAAAACGGTATTCTAGAGAGGCGAATAGCTCCGCTTAGCTACTCGCCTCTACTAGAATACAGCGTGGCGGAAAAAGTTGGATTTTTAGGCGGAAAGTGCCTTCTCGCCCCGCTACCGTCAGAAAAAAAAACCCGCCAGCCAAACTGGCGTTTTTTTTGAATCTCGCCACTTTCTCGCCCGTTACTGAATACGGATATGCTTTTTAGGCGGGAAAGTGGCGAGAATTGCCTTTCCGCTGCTTACTGCATGAACCCCTAAGTTCGGCATCACGAACTTTGGCATACAGAAAGAACCCCAATCAACTAATCTCTACACAAATAATGCATCTTTCTTTCCTCCTCCGTAACGAGGTTGCTATTGATGTGACAACTGCTCTGTCTATAATAACATTACTGTTGGAGATTACTTCATGCATCCTCATGATGATAAAAGCATCAACATTAAGCAAAGTATAACATGCATCTCAACATGTATACACCATTAAATAACCCTGCTGTCCCCTATGTATAGGCAAAACAAGGGGATTATAAAGATGATTTATAGCCAACAGTCCTGATACAGCACTGTAAAGACTGAGGTCATAATGTTTCACCTGTCCGTTGAATGGTCATTGAACAGGTGGTAAAAACAATGGGTGGTCTTGACAGGGGCAATTATGCAGAGAGACAAAATAGATTTTTAAATGAAGAACTGTGATACCAGATGGATTAAATGCCTTGAGTTGTTTTCTTGATCATAGCTAAATTAAGATTTTTTGTTCCATTCTCTTCTCCAGCACATCATTAGAAGGCTTCTCTAAGAAGATTGCTCACCCCTACCTGCCTATTATTCTTACCTTAAGGTATATAATATCTCATTACTCATAAGTACAGTACACCAAAATATAGCCACAGTCAATAAAGTCATGTCATAGTCAATTTAATGACTTTAATAGATATACATGCATCCCACATTTAAATGCAGAATGCACCATCACCATATGGGTGTGTGATGAAGGAGCGGCTCAGTGATTAAAGACACTGACTCAGAAAACAATGACACGGAGTTTGAAAAAGAGTAGTCTGGCTTAAATCCCGGTGTTTGCTCCTTGTAACTTTGGCAAATCACTTTATCTTCCTGTACTACAGGCAAAAAATAGTTTGCAATCTCTACAGGGCAGTGACTTGTGTCTGCAAAACGTCTATGTACTGCGCTTGGTACACTGTCAGCACTATACAAGAAAAAAAACTATTATAAATGATAATAATCTGTACTCACCATATGTTTTTGTTACTTACTCTCTGACACCGTGATTATACTCCTATTATGTGGCTATTTTTAATAGACACTGATTTATACATATTATTCACTGCTAATTATTTTATCTTATGCTTCCTTTTAATATTCCTCCTTGCTAAACTACTGTATGTAGATAGGGACTTACTCCTTGTTAACTGTCTCTGGTTGCCCTATTTAGCTGACTACACTATGCTATACTATGATATCGCTGCTCTCTACCCATATAATATGTTCTCCAGTTTATCAAATTTGATACTGTTACACATCAGTGCCATTTTGTGAAGACGCTATCGGATTGGTTGTCCTGCTGGGACACACACGTAGCGTGGAATGCAGATGCAACATGAAGCGCAGACGTGAAATGTATACGCACGGACAGGAGGGGGTCCCAGCTTCCTGCGATCCACTATCTAGTTTGGGGTCTAACAACGTAGTTCTGAGCACAGTCCCGGAGAGGCCTGAAATACGTATGCCGTAGGCCCGATTACCACTGTTAAAAATTTAATAAAACTTGATATGGATTGAAAACTTGAGTGACCACTGTCATCACTTCCTTGCTATACATCTCAACTCAGCCCCCGAACAGCATTGGTGCACCGAAGATAACAAATGGTCATATGATTTTTGTGTTTGTGATTTTTACTCTCTCTTTTTCTGAGATCAAAATTTCCTCACCATTATGATTTATTAGCAAACAAAAATATCAATAAATCTTACTAGTGACAAACTAGCAGTTCATCAATATAGTCATTTTCTGTTCTGTATTAGAACTAGGCTACAGGAGCTCTTTATAATGTATTAATGAACAAATTATTGCAGGTATTTATAGCAGTGAACGGCTTTAAAAGAAAACTATTAACCATGTAGAGATGTTATCATTACTTTAGCATTGTAATTGTCTTTGTTTCTAAAATATTTTTCCCAGTTAATAGAAAAACATTGTTTTTTAATGCTGGAAAGCTAGATTTATGGAAAAATGCATATTTCTGAAATTGCTTTATTGTTTATTGAAAACATACCTTTTCATTTTGAAGCATAACTGTGCAATATATTTCCATGACAAGTTGTTATGTTGATCAAAGTCACATATTTATGTAGTCCATGCCAGTCAGTAAAATATTTGTGTGATACTTAGCTGGTTTTATTGTTTTAATGGAGTAGCAATTAAATCTTTTTTTCAATCACTTTGCTATTTCTGTGCAGGGAGATTATGGGTGAGATGACAGCAAAGTAATGTACTGAAACAAGCAAGGTTCTAAGCAGATTTGGTTACTAGTGAATTTTAATATTTCAAATATTATCATGCATGGTATTCATATTTTTATAAATATTTTAAGGCAAAGCTTGCGTTTTTGGAAATAGAGCATTAAGTCACTTACTGTATAAGACAACTATTACCATCATGCCCAGAATTATAACAACTACAATGACTGCAGTATTTGGAACATTAGCACATTTTGGAAATTAAGTGCTCACTTCAATTAATTAGTTTTGAAGATTAAACATAAAAAGCTACACTGTTGATAAGCTTAGCTCACTAATCTATCTTATTTTTTTTGTATATGATAGTTCTTTATATTTAATGTTTGATTATTTGTCATATACAGTATAGTATGTACAATTTTATATTTATGATGACTTTGATTTTATTAATTCACTCACTCATATAATAAAGGAGTGTTTGGTGGTCACAGTAATTTGTAAACAAAAATATTCTGAAAAACAAACCAAAGTAGCAATATGAAATACTAAAAGGATAAACCCTCTATCGTGTGTCCAAGTACATATATTAAAAAAAGTCTCGATAGCTTCCCTTAATATAAATAATGATAACTATTGTCTGACAATGGAAGCTTATTGAAAAGCAAAGTAATATATAATATATAAGCCTAAACACATGAAGGGGATCAGGACCACACAAGCTTAGAGAGCAGCCTTAAAATCCAGGGAAACAATATATTTCCTTGTATCTGTGATTGCTTTCTGTATGCTTGCTGCACCCCCAATGCACTGTACTAGTATAGATTAAATAATACATTGCTTTGTATAGTAACCATGAGAGATATATTCTCAACATGGGTTATGAAATGCTCTATGTTAAGAAGAGATGTGCCAAACATTTGTGCACATTCACTTTTGAGACAAATTTTGGACTGTAACAGGGACTGTTTAAATAAAGGAGCCTCAGAGCTCTGAGAATCCAGCAGAGAGATAGTTAATTGCAGCCACTCAATTAACTAGTCTCCACCTGGACTAATGAGAGCTCTGTAAAAAGCCTCATGTGAGTGTAGCCAGGACTGCTTTCTGACTACTAGTCTGCCCTTCCTGGCAGTAAGCCCTGGTAAGAGCAGGCCTGTCAGAAGTAATCATGGGGTTTCCCAACCACAGCAGCTTCAGTGAGGCGCTGGGACTATGCCTGTGTGTGGCCAATCAGGGCGTCAGACATGGTGCCTGCTTCCCTTGTACTTAAGGAGCTGCACACCCCAAATTTAGTTAGTTGTCTCTACCCCTGAGAGAGACAGGTTCTCACCCAGAAGTGCGGATTGGTTGTGCACTTACTGCCTTCTCCCCTTGGGGAGTTAGGAGTGAGACCATATCCCTTACTCCCCAAGGTAGTAAGGGAAGAGCAAGGACTGCTTCAGGTCCTCTTGACCTGGAGTGGAGGTCCAGGGTACATCCTGAAGGTGAAGCTCGAAGAACTGCTGTGACTACTGTGTGAGCTGTGATTGCTGACCATCTGCAGTGTGTACAAATAAAGTGATCCTGTTAAAGATATCCTTCCTGTCTGATACTGCAATCTATCAGTTTGGAAATAAGTTCTCCTGCAGTGATTGTCTTCACATCCCTGGGGCCTGCAAGAGATGGAGGCGCTGTCACCATGAGAAAGAATCAGTTACTACTCCAGAAGTCTGTCCTGTTCTCCCCTACAACAACGCGGGAAGCTCAGATCTACTGTGAGCCAGCAGGTATGCACCACACCACACCATGTAGCAGTGAAGTCTCCCAGAGGGTGGGGTAATGTGTTACATTTGGAGGCGCAGCTGAGATCATCAGGATAGGCTTTTAGCGAATCAAAACTGGAAGACATAAGTTATGCTTCCAGCGAGAGTAACGGAGAAGGAGGGAGGCTAGGTGTAGTGTCCAAGTTACTCCGGCATACCATAACCGGGGCTCAACTTCCCCGCCTCTGCTGACCTAATGGGCAAACTGTGCTGAAGCAGAGGACTATTGGTGTTCGGAGTCACCAGAGGGTGTGGGAACATGTGTTACATTTGGAGGCTCTGCTGAGGTCATCAGGACAGGGGGGACATGTGTTACATGAGAAACAGGAGAGAGATTCCTTAGCTCACATTTGGGCTGACATAAGGAGAAGGAGGACAGACTAGAGTTTCCTGAGCATACAACTGTGCTGACAGAGGAAAGACCAGACGTTATTCCTGGGAGCGATTGGACTGCAAAAGCCTACAGCTACAACAACAGAAACAGATAAGAGACATTCTTGTTGGACTGTTGTGTGTGTGTGTATATATATATATACACACTTGCTTCATTCATTGTAACATCGCCGGAAGAAGAGATCAGTGTATCTCGAAAACTCGCACAAATAAAAGCATTTCGTTAGCCACAGAACGGTATCATCTATTTTTTTTTTTTTATTGAAGCTCGGCTAACACGGTACTGATACCTCTATACACACACACACACACACACACACACACACACACACACACACACACACACACACACACACACACACACACACACACACACACACACACACACACACACTATATATATACTGTACATATACAAAATAAGAAAATAACCAGTTTTTAATTTGGATTGGTGAATGTACTGTATAACCAGTGAAGGAAATACATTAATGAATACAGTGTAGACAGATACCAAACACCTGAAATGCAAAGATTATAGGAAAGATGCAGCTCAAATAACAATTTCCAAATAGGAAAATAGCAATAATACAACAAACAAAAAGGAATGAGTACAAATAACCAATAGTAATAGACTAATAAAACTATTTATTATACCAGATAATAATTTCTCCTAGTTAGATAAACAAATTGAGATAAGAAAAACATAAACACGAGTGGATAAAAACAATAATGATTACAAAATAAAAAGACCACCACAAGCTGATATTATAAGAGGAATAACCTGTTAGTAGCAGACACACAATATTCACAGGGACTGACTTGATAAGGGAAGATAGGACAGATGGTAATGTGATATATAATCACAAATGAAGTCCAAGGAAGAGACAAAGGTAGATGTATAACAAGGTATTTACAGTAACTGAATGTGCATAAATATGCTCAGTATATTCTCACCAAAGTCAGCTCAACTTTTGGGCTGGGAGGACTGCGATAGACAGTGACCAACAAAAGGGACTGATGCTGTGACCAGAGACTACCCCACCACTTGTGTGAAAAAAAACCTAGGAATTTAAAATGGTCGCCCAGCTGAAGTCAAATACACAGTGTTTGGAATAGAACAATGGTGCTCACAGTGCTGTGTGTGTGCTTCTGAGGAAAGGGAGAACACTGGGTATTAAGGTATCATTTGGTTGTCTACTCAGTCCATAAAGATGGGGGGGGGGCACCAGAAAGCCCTGAAGGTTGGGGAAGTTGCCCTAGGACACCCTCCTTCACCTCATTGGGATAGCCCCCTCTAAGTACTCACTTCCTTGTTCACCTCCAGAGTCTCCCTTCCAATGCGTGCCGCCGTATGGGATAAATTGCAGAGATGTAGTTGTGTAGCGCACAGCATCCAAAAACGAAAGCAGGTCTGGCGAAAGCTTTCTTTATTGTTAGCAAGGCATAAAACAGAGGGACGCAACCCTTCAACGCGTTTCGTGCAAAGCACTTTGTCAAGAAGTGCCTTTACACGATATACAGCCACTTAAATACAAGAGATCGGTCAACTCTCGCGATATGTGATGACGTCATCCGATCGCCATTATCCAATGAGACAACCATTCCCCACGCATGCGTGCCGCGATCGAGTCCTGCAATAACAACAATCACAGCACACCACCTGTCTCACTGCTGTTGCGCGCGTATCAGCTGGTAAACACAGCGCTATTCAGGAGACCAGCCCTGGCTGCTGCCACCGTGTATACCGGACCCCTCGCCCCGCGCATGCGTATGTAGGTGCTCTCAAATGCCTTCTCTATTGAGGGATCGACGTACCTGAGCTGTCAGAAAGTAATGTGGCAGACTCACATGCATCGCTTCCACAAGAAAGGCAATAACAAATTGATACACTTGCACATATACAAAGGCGGTCTATTACTACACAAATTGCGTCGAGTTTGGCCATCAATGTAACCATATATAAAAACAAATCAAAAAAAATATCAAAAAAATATCAAAAAAATATACAATAAAACGAAACTAAACCTAAATACATCCTTAAAATAAAAAGTATACTGCTATACTCATGTAAAAACAATTGTGCTCCCTCCTGATGACTTGTGATCATTATGTCTAAATAAAACAATACTTGAATGTTAATTAATTTCTGCTGTGGAGAACCTAATAGAAAAAACAAAAACAAAAACACATATATTTCAACAATTATGCACACGAGGCATTAGTATGAGCTATTATGCTACGAGGGAACAACAATATAAGACACTAAGTTGTTATATATTCGTGCCCATTTTTGAACAATTAATTTTCCATTTAGGATATTTTAATATTGTTATTAACAGTTCTTATCCCAATCCAATCACATAATCTTTTTAGAATATTAAGTTTTTATCCATAATAATTAATGCAAATGAATTTTTCAATTTAGTCCACATAGCATAACATTTCAATATATCAAGATGTATGACATGTGTAACATTTCAGTATATCAAGATATCAAGAGATCAGGTCATTTCCCAAGGAAAATTGTCAGTATATAATATAATATACATTATTCATTTGTGTACATAACAATTATTATATAAACATGGATAGTGACCATTTCTGTCCTAACGTTCATAATTATTTTAGGAAATGGTTTATAGTCCACTCCACATTAATTCCCTCTGGGAACCTTGTTCTGAGTGTAAAGATCCAGAAGGACTCTCTACAGTTCAGAGTATTGAGAATATCACCCCCTCTTTCTTGTTTTTTGATTTTCTCTAAACCCATGAACGAAAAGTTCTTTATGCTGCCATTACTGCATTGCGTAAAATGTTTTGATACAGGATGTTCCAGATCCCCTTAAGAATTAATCTACAGTGTTCTTGCATTCTTATTTTCAGAGCTCTCGTAGTTCTACCAACATATCTCTTCCCACAGCCACAACTAATTAGGTACACTACAAAGTTTGTGTTACAACATAAAAAATACAACATTGGTAGCTATATTAATTGTAACACAAACTTTGTAGTGTACCTAATTAGTTGTGGCTGTGGGAAGAGATATGTTGGTAGAACTATGAGAGCTCTGAAAATAAGAATGCAAGAACACTGTAGATTAATTCGTAAAGGGGATCTGGAACATCCTGTATCAAAACATTTTAGAGAAAATCAAAAAACAAGAAAGAGGGGGTGATATTCTCAAAACTCTGAACTGTAGAGAGTCCTTCTGGATCTTTACACTCAGAACAAGGTTCCCAGAGGGAATTAATGTGGAGTGGACTATAAACCATTTCCAAAAATAATTATGGACGTTAGGACAGAAATGGTCACTATCCATGTTTATATAATAATTGTTATGTACACAAATGAATAATGTATATTATATTATATACTGACAATTTTCCTTGGGAAATGACCTGATCTCTTGATATCTTGATATACTGAAATGTTACACATGTCATACATCTTGATATATTGAAATGTTATGCTATGTGGACTAAATTGAAAAATTAATTTGCATTAATTATTATGGATAAAAACTTAATATTCTAAAAAGATTATGTGATTGGATTGGGATAAGAACTGTTAATAACAATATTAAAATATCCTAAATGGAAAATTAATTGTTCAAAAATGGGCACGAATATATAACAACTTAGTGTCTTATATTGTTGTTCCCTCGTAGCATAATAGCTCATACTAATGCCTCGTGTGCATAATTGTTGAAATATATGTGTTTTTGTTTTTGTTTTTTCTATTAGGTTCTCCACAGCAGAAATTAATTAACATTCAAGTATTGTTTTATTTAGACATAATGATCACAAGTCATCAGGAGGGAGCACAATTGTTTTTACATGAGTATAGCAGTATACTTTTTATTTTAAGGATGTATTTAGGTTTAGTTTCGTTTTATTGTATATTTTTTTGATATTTTTTTTGATTTGTTTTTATATATGGTTACATTGATGGCCAAACTCGACGCAATTTGTGTAGTAATAGACCGCCTTTGTATATGTGCAAGTGTATCAATTTGTTATTGCCTTTCTTGTGGAAGCGATGCATGTGAGTCTGCCACAGCTCAGGTACGTCGATCCCTCAATAGAGAAGGCATTTGAGAGCACCTACATACGCATGCGCGGGGCGAGGGGTCCGGTATACACGGTGGCAGCAGCCAGGGCTGGTCTCCTGAATAGCGCTGTGTTTACCAGCTGATACGCGCGCAACAGCAGTGAGACAGGTGGTGTGCTGTGATTGTTGTTATTGCAGGACTCGATCGCGGCACGCATGCGTGGGGAATGGTTGTCTCATTGGATAATGGCGATCGGATGACGTCATCACATATCGCGAGAGTTGACCGATCTCTTGTATTTAAGTGGCTGTATATCGTGTAAAGGCACTTCTTGACAAAGTGCTTTGCACGAAACGCGTTGAAGGGTTGCGTCCCTCTGTTTTATGCCTTGCTAACAATAAAGAAAGCTTTCGCCAGACCTGCTTTCGTTTTTGGATGCTGTGCGCTACACAACTACATCTCTGAAGTCAAATACAGACTGCAATAATGGGGAAGAAAATGTGTTCCTGGTGTAAATAGCCCAGCCACACAGAGCAGTGTCCCTTCAGGTCTTATTCCGATGAAGAGGACAATGCCTATGTGGCTCCAGAAAAAGGGCAGAAGTCAGAGGAATATATTTTTCAACGAGCCAAGGAACAGCAGCAGCAAGCAACGCGCTGTGGTCACAAGAAAAATGCAGAATTTCTGCCTAGCAAGTGCATTTCCAGTATCACTGATGAAAAAAATTTGTTCACAGTACTGCTGGTGTCTCAGAATCTACAAAAGTAAAGAAGAAAAAGCCTACAGAGATGCCTGTGAGAGCTACAAACTCTGCAAGCAAAGTCTGCTCACCTGTAGCTACAAGCTGGGGTTGTAGCATATACAGAGAAAATCTCTGCAATAGCGAATCCCGAAGTCAGGGGGAAGAATACCTGATACTGCCAAAATGGAGGACAAAATATGGTGTTCCTGTACTGAACCCAGCCACACGTAGCAGTGTCCCTTCCGGTGCTACGATGATATGGATGAGGATGAAGATATCTCTTATGTGGGCCCCGAAATGAGACACGCCGACAAAACACCCCTAGGATGGTGGAGGTGCCTAAACTCGGTATGCACCAAACAAACCTGTCTCTATGACCCTGAGTATTCCTGCCAGCTAATGCAACTGCAAGAAAAGCACGATAGATGCTTTGAAACTGCTGAAGTTTCAAACATAGGAGACCCGGTACCCCTAATGGAACGGAGTCGTCCAAAGCAAAAAGGCGGAAAAAGTAAAGAGATTCTCCAATTACCGTAGAAGGATCTGACACATCCGTGGATCCCATGGAGGGAAAAGGGGGCAGAGATACTTTGCAGCCTAGAGGAAATGGAGAATTCATCCCGCGGATGACAGAATATCCAGAGGGCCCAAGGCAGATGTTGTGTAGCTCAAAGAAATGTCTGTCTGGTGCTGATAGTGAGAAACTCTCAAACTATATCAGGGAAGTGGAGCCAGAACCAATGAGTGACGATACCTTGACCAGCCCTGAAGATGCCCTGCAAGTTGCCAGGCATAACTGGGAACAACTGAAACTCAAGAGAGAACATAATGCTGAGCTGCAGAAGACTGTGCTCCCAATTTACTCTTTGGCCAGGACCGAATTGGAGGATCTAAAGACTGCGTTAGATAC
Source organism: Ascaphus truei (assembly GCF_040206685.1). Lineage (NCBI taxonomy): Eukaryota > Metazoa > Chordata > Amphibia > Anura > Ascaphidae > Ascaphus > Ascaphus truei. Next base: position 493,093,772 of record NC_134483.1, on the reverse strand, counting down.
TGCGAACGCTACTAATACCGCCATGAATGAAAAACAGAGCAAAACTGACAAAATAATTGCTAATCAGAAACAGAAGTATGAGGAGGCACTGAAAGAGATTACAGTCTCTCACCAAGCGGTTCGCAATTGCCATAGAGAGTTGGAAGTCTGTCAGAACGAAGATCATACTCTCCGCATAGAACTGAATGTCTAACACCAGGAGGTCAACATTATCCAGACAGAGGTGGAAAAATCGCAGAATGAGGTTCATACTCTGCATAGAACTGGATGCCTTACACCAAGAGATCAGCAGTTGCCGCACAGAACTGGATGTCTCTAAAAAGGAACTTTACAGTCTCGCTAAGGAGCTGGACATCTCTCAAAAATCTGTCCACAGTCTTAGTATGGATCTTCAAATCTCTCAGAAGGCGCTGCACACCCTTAACCTAGAGAAAGAAGTCTCACGCCATGAGACCGGGAGTCTCAACTCTGAAGTGCGTAAATGGAAGGAGGACTACAAGGAGGCCCTGAATAGTATAGAGACTGTACAATGAGAAAATACAAGTCTGAAAGAAGAAAATTCTGATTTGACTGACCACGTCAGTGAAAGGAATGAAATACTGCATGAGCTCTAAAAAATGATTAAACTGTTTGAATATGAAAAGTTAGAAGCATTGGAGCAACGCACACAAGCAGAGCACCTACTGCAGAACCAACTGCAAGGTCTATGTATGTACCTCCAGAATGCCGAGGAGAAGCAGCAAATCTGCAGGCTGTTACAGAAGTACAAGTGCTGCAGGAACGTCTAAGAACCAAGTATGTCCTTGCAGAGAAACATGAGGAACTGAAGCATCACCAGAGCATCGCTGGAGGCCAAGCTTAGAGGTCAGGTGAGTCAGTACAATATAATGAAGAATGAGTTGATGCACATGCAGAGCAAGCTCCAGAAACAGGATTCTCTCGCTGATGAGCTAAACTTCATAAAAAGGGAGAAAAGCAGCAGAGTAATTCAGAAGTACTACAAAGCTCTTGTCCAAGCAAGGTTGGAAAGAGAAATAGCTGCGCAAATGCTCTGCAGCGCTCACCATACAGGCTGCCTACAGAGAAATGAAAACTCGTTGGATAAATAGCCAGAATAAAGCAGCCTGTCTTCTCCAATCCATATGCAACGTCAAAGAAGGAATTATGAACATTTAAAGCAGTGTGTATTTTTGCTCCAGTCAAATGTTAGAAAGTATCTGCAGCAAAGATGCTAAAAATAAAATGAAGGAATCGGCTGGTGTGATGCAATCCAGATATAGGTTCTACATCACAACCAAGCAAGCTGTGCATTGTTATAAGCGTACCCTCAATGCCATCTCAGTATTACGATCTGCTTTCCACACAATTCAGGAATGAAGAACCGAATTATGACTGAGAAGCACTATACCAATACAGGCATGTTACTGTAGCCTCCAGTTCTCGTTTTTCATTGCTGTGCTCCTAGTTTTTTCTCCTGATTACCTGTTCCTGTTACCCGTGGATGCACACAGCCTATACCGGAGACTTCAACTTTCCTGGATTCTGGATTGTGAGTACGCCGTCCATTGACTGTTTGCTGTCTGGTTATCTGGTACATGCGAGGGTCTGTCGGTTCCCTTAGAGGGACTAAGGGTCCATCGCTTCCACCTGGTTCCCATTCTATGTGATCTAAGGACTACCTTATTACAGCTACAGCGTTTCTACACTTATGGTTTTGTCTCCGGTATGTTTAGGGTTAATTCAGCCTACGCGTGATACACGCGGTCTTCCAGGTTAGTAGCGTCGGGCTTTGAGGTTTATTCCTCTGCTTTGCTATATGCTACTGTAGCCCCATTGCCCAAGCCAGAATCCTCACAATGGAAATAGCTGCTAGAAAGGTGCAATCTTTGGCTAGATTGAGGCACACTGAGGAGACCCATTAAGGTCGAAACAGTCTGTCTGTGGGTGGGTTTACTGGCTATGAATCTTTAACCTGGCTGTGCTCAAAGCTGTGACCATGCAGCAAGCTTAGGCCTATAGGGGAACCATGTTGAATGGTTTTGAAGCAGAAGGTCGCACTGTGTGCTCATTTGCATGTAATTTCCCAGAATACCCTGCTGCAGTGGAAGGGCTGTGTGCTGGGTGATAATGGTGAAAGGCTCGGTTGCAGACCTGTCTAAGACATGCAAATGAGCATACAGTAATATTTCTATTTGCTATATGCTTTGCTGTGGAGGGTTTTTGTCACTTTTTTTACCCACCATAACTTAACTAAGTATGGTAAAACCTATCCCGTGCTTAATGTTTTGCATAGCCGGTATAACCAACCCCACACTGAGGAGACCCATTAAGGTCGAAACAGTCTGTCTGTCTGTGGGTGGGTTTACTGGCTATGCATCTTAACCCTGGCTGTGCTCAAAGCTGTGACCATGCAGCAAGCTTAAGCCTATAGGGGAACCATGTTGAATGGTTTTGAAGCAAAAGGTGTCACTGTGTGCTCATTTGCATGTCATATACTGTGTATATATATATATATATATATGTATATATATATATATATATATATATATATATATATATATATATATATATATATATATACAGTTAGGTCCGAAAATAATTGGACACTGACACTGACACAATTTTGGCTCTGTACGCCACCACAATGGATTTGAAATGAAACCACCGAGATGCAATAGAAGTGCAGACTTTCAGCTTTAATTCAAGAGGTTGAACATAAATATCGTATGAAACGTTTAGGAATTGCAACCATTTTCATACACAGTCCCCTTATTTCAGGGGCTCAAATGTAATTTGACAAATTAACACAATCATAAATAAAATGTTCATTTTTAATACTTTGTCGAGAATCCTTTGCAGGCAATGACTGCTTGAAGTCTGGAACGCATGGACATCACCAAACGATGGATCTCCTCCTTTGTGATGCTTTGCCAGGCCTTTACTGCAGCTGTCTTCAGTTGTTGTTTGTTCGTTGGTCTTTCTGCCTTAAGTTTTGTCTTCAGCAAGTGAAATGCATGCTCGATCGGGTTGAGATCAGGTGATTGACTCGGCCATTGCAGAATATTCAACTTCTTTGCCTTAAAAAACTCCTGGGTTGCTTTCGCAGTATGTTTTGGGTCATTGTCCATCTGTAAAGCGAAACACCGTCCAATCAACTTCGCTCAATTTGGCTGAATCTGAGCAGACAGTATATACACTTCAGAATTCATCCGGCTGCATCTGTCTTCTATCACATCATCAATAAACACTAGTGACCCAGTGCCATTGAAAGCCATGCATGCCCATGCCATCACACTGCCTCCACGTGTTTTACAGAAATGTGGTATGCTTCGGATCATGAGATGTTCCAAGCCTTCTCCATACTTTTTTCTTCCCATCATTCTGGTACAGTTGATCTTAGTTTCATCTGTCCGAAGAATGCTGTTCCAGAACTGGGCTGGCTTTTTTAGATATTGTTTGGCAAAGTCTAATCTGTCCTTTCTATTCTTGAGGCTTATGAATGGTTTGCACCTTGTGGCGAACCCTCATTATTTGCTCTTGTGAAGTCTTCTCTTTATGGTAGACTTGGATAATGATATGCCTACCTCCTGGAGAGTGTTCTTTACTTGGCTGGATGTTGTGAAGGGGTTTTTCTTTATCATGGAAAGGATCCTAGGATCATCCACTACTGTTGTCTTCCGTGGACGTCCAGGCCTTTTTGTGTTGCAGAGCTCACCAGTGCGTTCTTTTTTCTCAGAATGTACCAAACTGTTGATTTGGCCACTCCTAATGATGCTGCTATCTCTCTTGGATGGATTTCCTTTTTTTTTTTTTTAAGCCTAAGGATGTCCTGTTTCACTTGTATTGAGAGCTCCTTTGACCACATGTTGTGGGTTCACAGCAACAGCTTCCAAATGCGAATGCCACACCTGGAATCAACTCCAGACCTTTTACCTGCTAAATTGATGATGAAATAACGAAGGAATAGCCCACACCTGTCCATGAAACAGCTTTTGAGTCAGATGTCCAATTACTTTTGGTCCCTTGAAAAAGAGGGGGATACATACTGTATTAAAGAGCTGTAATTCCTAAAACCTTCTTCCAATTTGGATGTGAATACCCTCAAATTAAAGCCGATAGACTGCACTTTAAGCCCATATTCATTATTTAACTGTAACTTTAATTTATTTTGGAACACAGCTGAAATAACAAAACTTGTATCAGTGTCAAATTATTTACGGACCTAACTGTATATATGTGTATGTGTGTTTTGGGTGGTAACCAGCTTAGCTAGCCACTCCATTACAAAGGGCTGGAGTAAAGTTTTAGTTATTCTCCAAAGTAGAGTAGGCCTTTATTTTGTTTTTTCTTGTATATTTTGCCTTGTTAATGGAACAGCCACAATAAAGCCGGGATTTAATTTCACCCTAATCGGTCTCCATTAAATATACCTCTGCACACATCTCTTACTTACAGTATACTTTGTAAGAGATGTTGCAAAAAAGTTGTGAGAAAAACCCCAGTATAACTATTCAGACATTGAAAAGAATGTTTGCAAAGTGAAATGAAACAATTTATACATCTCTTGTGTCAAGTGACAAATGTAGCCCAACGGTCTAGTATTTTCTTTAGTCCTGGAGAACTGTAGTCTTGTTCTGAGTAGCCTTGAAAAACACACTTGTTGGTTAGGAAAACTCTGTTGTACTCCATCACTCTGGCTATAAAGAATGATCATGTTAGTCCATTCAAAGGTATTACAACCAGGAACAAATAATACAATTACATCCTATTAAACAAGTATGGGCAATAGGCAGTAAGGAGAGATATACTTCACAGGATACTGCTAGCGTTAGTGCTATGCCAGATGATCTGCTAGACCAAGTGCATTGCCACTTATAATTTCTTTATCTACCACATGGTAATTACTTTAAGAGATAGTGACCTCTGAGTAAACCTTTTGAAAAACCAAATTCAAAATGCATAAGTAATTAAGATTTTTTTTCCCCACTAAACCCCTCTAAAAGATCTGACAGCAGCATTAACTAAAATTCATGGTCGTCTCTGCCTTTATGTGCTCAGTATAAACGATGTAACTGGAAGTACTGATTTATGGTCCCTATAATATAGTAAAAGAAAAGATCAAGGAACTCCAGCCATTGTATCCTCCAAAGGTGCGAGAAAAAATGGCACTCCATTGCTAGATTATTGCTAGATAACTCTTTAATACAAGTCTCCATTTAAAAAAAAAAAAAGGAAATGTGTTTTTTGGGCATGTGTGTGAATCATCAGCCAATTGCATAAGTAGTTTTGGCAGTGGGATACTGGTGTGTGTATAGTGAGATAATAGGCTAGAATATGTTATGCTTGAGGCTAGTCAACCAAATCTGCTGGAGTTACAAGAGTTAGGAAGGGATTTTTGTTCCCCGTATGAGACATACTGTAACTGGCAAATGTTTCCCCGGTTTTTTTTGTTTGTCTTCCTTTGAATCAATATAAGTATAAGCAGTGTTCAACAATCCTATACATTTACATGCTCGGGGCAGGTGGATTTAACCCCCGGGCGAGTAAATATTGGCCCAAGCAGAACACGTGCTTGTTTTTTTAAATTTCCCTGCTCGCGCAGCAATTTTCCTGCTCGCACTGAAAAAAAATAAATAATAAAAACTCCACCTACCTGACAGCTGATTGGCGCGCGCTCCCAGGCTTTGTGGGCGCGCGGCCAGGCTCTATATGAGCACGCCCCCAACGAGCGGCCATTCTTTCTGACCGGAGATCTATTGGAGAGTAAGTACTCTCCAATCTCTGCATGCTGCGGCCCCTCTGATCCTTCCCTGCCTCCTGCAAGCCTCCTCCCCGCTTCCCGCGCGGGGCAGGAGATGGTAGGGGGGTGTCCCCCCTTCTGTGCCTGTCCCCGCTTACCCCGACTTCCTGCCGATCCCCGCGCGGGGTTGGATATGGTCACGGGGGGGTCGGGGGGGGGGGGGGCGAGCGGGACAGTGGTGGTGGTCGCGCGGCCTTTCCTCTTCTTTCCCCTGTCGTGTGTGTGTCTGTGTGTATGCATGGGTGTGTGTGCATGGGAGAGTGTGCCCAGCTATCTTCATGACGGCGCAGCATGGGGGGGGGTCCCGTCTGCCCGTCTGCTCGTCTGCCCATCTGCCTGTCTGCCCGTCTGCCCGTCTGCCTGTCTGCCCGCTCGACCACAAGCTTCATGCCGGCGAGGGGAGCAAGGCAGTGGCGGCCACGGCGGGGCTGACTGTCCCCTGGGGCGCCCGCTGGGGGACACCTCGCAACGTGCCTGCCACCTCCCCAAACTACGGCCGCATGAGGTATGGGGGGGGGATGTCGGCCTGCCCCCCTCCCACGAGCGGGAGATGGGCACGGGTGGGTGGGGGAGGAGCGTGGTGGTGGTGGTGCTGGTCGCGGCCTTTCCTCATCCCCCCTGTGTGTCTGTGTGTGTTTGTCTGTGTGTGTGTATGGGAGAATGTGTGACACACCAGAGGTACCCCCCCAATCAGTCACCCCCCCACCCCCAGTCAGTGTCAGTCACCCTCCCACCCCCAGTCAGTGTCAGTCACCCCCCACCCCCAGTCAGTGTCAGTCACCCCCCACCCCCAGCCAGTGTCAGTCACCCCCCACCCCCAGTCAGTGTCAGTCACCCCACACCCCCAGTCAGTGTCAGTCACCCCCCACCCCCAGTCAGAGTCAGTCACCCCCCACCCCCAGTCAGTGTCAGTCACCCCCCACCCCCAGTCAGTGTCAGTCACCCCACACCCCCAGTCAGTGTCAGTCACCCCCCACCCCCAGTCAGAGTCAGTCACCCCCCACCCCCAGTCAGTGTCAGTCACCCCCCACCCCCAGTCAGAGTCAGTCACCCCCCACCCCCAGTCAGAGTCAGTCACCCCCCACCCCCAGTCAGTGTCAGTCACCCCCCACCCCCAGTCAGTGTCAGTCACCCCCCACCCCCAGTCAGTGTCAGTCACCCCCCACCCCCAGTCAGTGTCAGTCACCCCCAACCCCCAGTCAGTGTCAGTCACCCCCCACCCCCAGTCAGTGTCAGTCACCCCCAACCCCCAGTCAGTGTCAGTCACCCCCCACCCCCAGTCAGTGTCAGTCACCCCCAACCCCCAGTCAGTGTCAGTCACCCCCACCCCCAGTCAGTGTCAGTCACCCCTGCCCCAGTCAGTGTCAGTCACCCCTGCCCCAGTCAGTGTCAGTCACCCCTGCCCCAGTCAGTGTCAGTCACCCCTGCCCCAGTCAGTGTCAGTCACCCCTGCCCCAGTCAGTGTCAGTCACCCCTGCCCCAGTCAGTGTCAGTCACCCCTGCCCCAGTCAGTGTCAGTCACTCACCCACCCACCCAGTCACCCCTGCCCCAGCCAGCCACTCACCCAGCCAGCCACTCACCCAGCCAGCCGCTCACCCAGCCAGCCACTCACCCAGCCAGCCACTCACCCAGCCTCTCTCTCTCTGTGTATCACCCACCCTCTGTGTGTGTCACCCACCGTTTCTCTCTTCTGTCTCCCCCACTCTCTCTCTCTCCCCCCACACTCTCTCTCTCCCCCCACACTCTCTCTCTCTTCCCCTACACTCTCTCTCTCCCCCCACACACTCTCTCTCTCCCCCCACACTCTCTCTCTCCCCCCCCACACTCTCTCGCTCTCTCCCCCCACACTCTCTCTCTCCCCCCCCACAGTCTCTCTCTCTCCCCCCACACTCTCTCTCTCTCCCCCCACTCTCTCTCTCTCTCCCCCCACACTCTCTCTCTCCCCACACTCTCTCTCTCTCCCCCCACACTCTCTCTCTCCCCCCACACTCTCTTTCTCTCTCCCCCACACTCTCTCTCTCCCCCCACAGTCTCTCTCCCCCCCACACTCTCTCTCTCCCCACACTCTCTCTCTCCCCCACACTCTCTCTCTCCCCCACTCTCTCTCTCTCCCCCACACTCTCTCTCTCTCCCCCCACTCTCTCTCTCTCCCCCACACTCTCTCTCTCTTCCCCCTCACTCTCTCTCTCTCTCCCCCACACACTCTCTCTCTCCCCCACACTCTCTCTCTCTCCCCACACTCTCTCTCTCTCTCCCCCCACACTCTCTCTCTCTCTCCCCCCACACTCTCTCTCTCTCCCCCCACACTCTCTCTCTCCCCCCACACTCTCTCTCTCACCACACTCTCTCTCTCCCCCACATTCTCTCTCTCTCTCCCCCACATTCTCTCTCTCTCTCCCACATTCTCTCTCTCTCCCCACACTCTCTCTCTCCCCCACACTCTCTCACTCTCCCCCACACCCTCTCTCTACCCCCCACACTCTCTCTCTCTCTGTCACTCACACTCTGAATCTGGATCTCTTATTTACCCTATATATCTTAACTGCCCTATACTACACCGAAATCTTAACTTCCCTATACTGCTTTCTTCCAGATCTGACTCAAGCTTTGCACGGAAGACATCGGAATCCCCCCTAACCCAGAAGACAGGTAGGGAACACATCCCCTCCAATGTATAACATTGCGGGAATGAGGGTACCTGGACATTGAGGGACTGCGGATCAGGTAAGATCCCAGGTGGGATTGCTGCTTTAGATATTGTGAAGCGGGGGCATCCAGACACTGGTTAAGGGGTTCAGGAAACTAGTCATTCACACCTGGCTTTTAATTCTAGATCCGACATTTACACACACACACACATACACACGTAACAAGGACTAATTGTAGTATAATGTAATACAATAAATACATTTGTCAAAAACGAATGTTGTTCTGACTAGGAATTTATTAAATGTATTTTATTTATATATTTTATTTTAAAGCGGGGTTGGGGGCGGGACTAGGGGCGGGGGTTGGGGGCGGGACTAGGTGGCGAGTAGATTTTTTGGTTGGGCGAGTAGATTTTTGGGTGATTTGTCGAACACTGAGTATAAGTACAGGATGAGTCTCTCATCCAATTCAATTTTAATAAAGGTTGAAATGGATGGACATGTCTTTTTTTCCCAACTTAATCTATGTAATTTATTTTGTATGTATCTGTATAAACAGTAGGATTTTAAACTCAGGAATCAAAACTTTTTTTTTGCCAAGCACCCATAATGGGAGTGCTTTATAAAGAATATAGTGGCAAACTGTATAAGGGATATGAACATAATGAGGTTTGGATAAGGTCTCCTGTGTGACAAGTGCACTTTTTCTTTTCTTCATATAGTGCTTTTCTCCCAATGGGACTCAAAGCGCTGCACAATTACAGCATAGTGTGCGGTAAGCAGCATTGTACATAGGATTTACAGATGCAGCGGCCGTTATTGAAACACTTCACGCGGTGTATACCTCGGAATACCCATGTGATGGCGCGTGATTTCTTCCAACCGTACCGCCTTTAGACGCGAGTGCAGGCGAGTGCAGAAAATGGCATTTTAGTGTTCTGGCTTTTAAACTCCTGAAATTGACACAGTAGCACAGTACTGTACACATTACAATTCATTCATTTCATTGCATTTAATTGCACACAATCCATGAAATTCAAACAAAGCAACCGAGATAAACATGTGTGCCTGGTGTGATTTGCCACGATAATGCCGTGTGGATTACAGCAGCGCAAACGAAAATGGCTCTGTGATTTGTTCGAATAAGGGCTGCTGCATCTGTATACAGTCCCTGCCCAGGTGATCTTATAATCTATGCTTATGGTGCCGGAGGCACAGGGAGATAAAGTGACTTGCCCAAGGTCACAAGGAGCTGACACCGCAATTTTAATCAAGTTCCTATGTTTCAAACTCAGTGTCATTGTTATCAGAGTCAGTGCCTTTACTCACTGAGCAGCTTCTTCTGCCCTAAAATAATGGCAAGAATAACTAACATTTACTTTTCAGCTTATCTTTTGTTATTAGTTTAGCAATACATATAAAACCGGCTACTGGTGTGCTTGAATATATTACATACAGTATCCTTGAATTCGATGAATAATGTAACAGATAAGAAAAAGAAGATAAGATGACATTTTGCATATACTGTAGTAGATCGTTTAATGAAGGATTTATATTTTTACCAAAACACCCCTTGTTGGAATGTAAATGCAGACAGGAAACTTTTCAGCCAAAAAAAACTTGTATTTTTGTTAGTGCTTAGAAGGGTACAGAGAAAAGATCAGTTCTATGTTTAAGAGTTAGAGATATACAGTATATACAGTGTGTGTATATATATATATGTAACGGTTGTTCCCTCTGGTGTGACCCACCCAATCTCATATTGGCCCATGTGGTCTAACCAGCCCCATTACATGGTCGTGTTTGGTGGTGCACCTGTAGGCAACAGGACTCCTGAGTCTCCCGCATGATGGTATTCGGGGATTGTCAATCAAGACAGGCAGCTGAGGTAGTGGGTGCGAGTCCTACCTATATCACGTGCAGCGCCTCCACCTCATCAGGGTCTATGCATCCGCAGGGAGATGGTCCTGATGAAGAACTCCTTCTTGGTGGTGCCGTCCACTGGAGAGTAACTTCACACTCACACAGTGGGGGTATCATTGAACAAGACATCTTTATTGTTGCTTGGTGGGCAAGCTTCCCGTCACAGCCAGCTGTCTCAGCCGCACATAGTTCTATGCTGTCCCTTTGCCAGGTACGCCCTCCCAATGGAGTGGGATCCCCTCTCCCCGTAGGGAGATCACCCCTGTGCCAGGTCCCTGGACACAGTGTGGCTCTTCTCTAGATTAATGTAGAAATGGACCACTAGTTACTGCACTAGTGGATCCTTCCTTCCCAACACTCAGCAATCCAGCTACCAACTAACTTTGGGCAGTGTTGTGCCTTATATACTTCAGGAGCTGTCACAGCTCGGATGTCACTAACTGTGGACTCAGAGCTGGTAGCCACTCCCACCCATACATAGGGCACTTCACCAGGGTATGAGGGCAAACCTCCATGATTACTGCTGGCATCCCTGTAACTTACCAGGTTTACTGCCAGCAGGGGAGACAACTGCAGACCATTTTACATGCAGGCTACAATCTCCCCCTGGTGAATCCCCACCGACCCGGCTGGGACCTAAATTTGGTGTACCTTTTTCCAGGAAGCACTGTAAAATGAAACACATAATTAATCAAACAACATTCTTGTGTCATAATTATTAACTGTATAGCACTCACTGACCAGCAGAGGGCGCTCAAGGTTAGAAACAGACCTCACTATTCTGTCTTCCTAATAATAGTGGCGAGGATCTGGTTTCTTCACCTCCCTTCCTGCCACGTCGGTTACGGTGATGCTATATTCCCGGGGCAAACCACTCTCGGGTCTATATACAGCCTTGTGCATATATATGCTGCGCCCGATGCTCCATACTTGCACTAGCTGAGAGATCCTCTCTTCTGCTCTGTGCCCAGTAATTTTACCCCTTTAATTGAGCATGTACAACTCTATGTCTTCTTTGAGCCCTCTATCCCTGTGATCCTCTATCTCCTGCATGAGGGGTTCGGGGAGATAGGGATACTCTAGACCAGGGGGGCGCAAACTTTTTTCCCTGCGCCCCCCTGACGGCTGTCCCCTCGCTCCCACGCCCCCCCCCAACTCCAACTTACACGCGCTCCGGCGTAATGACGTCACGTTGCCATAGCAACGTGACGTCACATGACCTCGCAGCGTCATTTTGACGCTGCGTTGCCATGGCGCCGCAGGGAGGAAGCCGCCGGAGCCACGGTAAGTTAGGTTTACAGAGGCCCTGCAGCTCCCCCGGCACTTAATTTAAGTGCCTTCGGGAAGCGCGCGGGGCCTCTGTAAACCCCGCGCCCCCCGTCGGCAGTGTCGCGCCCCCCCTGGGGGTCGCGCTCCACAGTTTGCGCACCGCTGCTCTAGACCATGTGAGTTTTTAAATTTAGCCACAATGGCCCTTTCTGCTCGACTGGCCCTTATCAGCTTAATATTTCCCGCTCTCCCGGGCAGCACCCATGACAGGGGTTCGTCCGGTTCCACCGGATCCTCAAGCCCACTGGGCCCCAATGGCTCTATTAGCCCTCGACTAATATTGTACCATCGGGCTTGTATGGCTTGCAACCGCTCTTCCTCGGTAAATTCTCCCTTGGCCCACCAATAGTCCACCACGCCATTTCGTTCTAAAATGAACCGGGTCCTATCTAGCCAGGCTTCGTATCCCTCAAATAAGGGGGCCCACCACCGGGTCTCCCTAATCTCTTCCTGAGCTGACTCCACTGACTCCCCCTCTTCTATCTCCCCCTCTTCTATCTCCCCCCAGGAGGACACTCCGGATGTCCCGGTAGACCGTGACTGCGATCCCACCCTCTTGGGCCTACTTTCTAGGGTGACACTCACAACGTGTAGGCCATCACTAGATGCGGACACTTGCTGCGAATACCTCCCACCCACCGACCCATCATCAGATGTACCACAGTCCAAGCCCCCCTCAGTCCGTTCCTCCGACATGACCCGGGAACCCCCTGACATCCCTAAACTTGAAGTGTAACCAAAAGAACAGGTGGCTGGGGCTTTAACTAGGGCCTTGGGTCTGACTAGGGCTGGGGTTTGGGCATAGGGCCGGACAGTGGGTATCTGTGGGGCTTCGACCCGCTCTTCACCGCTACCTGGTCTGGTGCCACCGCATGGGCTCTCCGCTTCTCCGGTCTCACTGCTCCTCAGCTTCCGCGTCGATCGGCCGCTCCTCTTCAACTTCGGCGATCGGCTGACACTGCTCGAACGAAGAGGCGCTGTCATCTCCCCATCAGGTCCTCTCTGCCCACCTGAAATGACATCCTGACACGCACGTGTCTCGCTGCCATCTTGGGTTGGGTCCCCAAGCGAGACCTCTTCCTCCACGACTACATCCAGAAACGCCTTTTATTCTTCTGTGGCACCGCTTGGGCCTTGCTCCTTCCCTCCTCCGGCGTTGCCACCCTCGGAACCTGGTAATAGCAAGGGCTTTGCTTACCGCTCCGTGGTGTTGGGGTGGATCTGCAGCCATCGGAACCGCTGGTCACCACAGCCGTGGGACTTCGCCTCTTGGGCTGCCGCTGCACGGGCGACACTCTGCTCCGCTCACTTCCGACACAGTTGAGTGGCCCTGGTTTAACCGTACTGCTACTGTGGCTCACCGGTGGTCGGGCCGTCATTGCAATAGGACTGGCGGTGTCCTCGTCCGAGGACTCCAACTTCGCGTTAGGCCGGGGCATTCCGCCCGATGGATCGACGGTGAGCCCCCTTCTTATCACCGCGTCGGTGGTCAGTTTTCTCATCTGGCTCGGATTTAATAGTGGGGCCCGAGTCCCTTTCACCAGGATCAACAGAATTCCTCCAGAGCGCGCCGGGGAGCTCCGCAGCCAGCATGGCAATATCCCCCGCGGTCTCCACTGCTTGGACCGGTACGAATGTCGGCATTGGCCACAGGTACTGCAGGCCACATTGTGCACATCGCGCCGTAGAGCTCACAGCACCGCCCGGCAGTCGACACTGCAGGCACAGGCATGCCACCGTCTCCATACCCGCTACTTGTAATATCAGGAAGCCTCCTGGGGCCGAGTAGGGATGGGTAGATATCGGTGACCCTTCTTCGGATTTGCAGGCCATAGTCACTAGAGGAGGCACTCTCATTAGTGATCTATTCAGCTTGCTGGCTCCTCGCAGCTGAAGTGCAGGGGCTGGTTTGCCAACCCCTTCCCCAGCTAACTCCATCCGCATCCGCCACAACCGGAAACCACTCCCCCTGGTGGAAACTGGAGGGAGGTTCCTCGATTTAGTCTCATGACCCAGCACAGGGGCTGAGTTCGTCATAGTCCATGTGGGCGCGGCTCCAGCTTTCGCGCCATACTCCCCATCAGGGCTGAGCCTTCCCATTGGCGCCACTCCTGGCCAACTCTCTGCAAGTTGCGCATTTGCAAATTTTCTGCAACTGGTCCACGCGGTCTCCCAGGGAAGCGGGAACCGCCATTTTGGTTAGGAATGTCACTCTTGTTATCGGATGAGGTAGCGTTTAACTGTTTGTACGTCGAATGACAAGCCAGTCCATTAGATTCCTCATAACTCACGACAATGTCCTCCTCACTGTCCTCAGGGTTTCCACCCCAAGGTCCTAGGCAGGACCAACACGGTGCAATCACAGCTTTCGCACCATTCCATAACAAGCTCACAAAAGTCTCTTCTGTAGCTTGTTCTTCCAACAGGCTCACACAAGTCTCCTCTGTAGCTTGCCCTTCCCATGCACACATGCCATGTGCGCTCTCTCCTTCAGCCTCCGGTCGCCATCTTGGACCTTCCGCACCGCGTGGATCCTCCATCCTTGCGATCGCCGAGGGGCTACTGTATCTTATTTTATTGTACATGGAGCTCCTCTCTGCGGGGCAGCTGCCACACCGATACAATAAAAAATGACTTGTGCACCACCTTGTGTACCTAATGTAGATCTGACTCGTGTTTGCACTACCTCAGGCTAGGCTCACTCGCTCGGTGTCTGCTGTATCTCCTTCCTCCCAGTCTGTGCTCCCTATGGTAAGTGGTCTGGAATGAACTAGAGTACTCTGGCTCTTACATGCAGTTCTTTGGGTGTCTACCTACTGTTGGCTAGTCAAGCGCAGACCCTCTCCAGGATTCCTGAACTACGTTACCAGTTTATCCCTTTAGGTGTCCTACCACTAGCACTACCTCAAGGGACTCGGACAGCTATAGCCCGGCTCCAGCCCCACTGAACTCCTTGCAGGATCCAAGGGCGTCCGTGCGGCCTGCAGCTCCAGCAGCTCCCCTGACTACCCCTGGCTCCTTCCCACACAGCACAAAGTGGCAGCAGACACTCTCCCTGTTTCCCAGTGTGCCTAGCAAAAGCCTGTCCTGTTGACAGGTATCTCAGCAGCGCCTCCAACTTTAACGGTTGTTCCCTCTGGTGTGACTCACCCAATCTCATATTGGCCCGTGTGGTCTAACCAGCCCCATTACATGGTCGTGTTTGGTGGTGCACCTGAAGGCAACAGGACTCCTGAGTCTCCCGCATGATGGTATTCGGGGATTGTCAATCAAGACAGGCAGCTGAGGTAGTGGGTGCGAGTCTTACCTATATCACGTGCAGCGCCTCCACCTCATCAGGGTCTATGCATCCGCAGGGAGATGGTCCTGATGAAGAACTCCTTCTTGGTGGTGCCGTCCACTGGAGAGTAACTTCACACTCACACAGTGGGGGTATCATTGAACAAGACATCTTTATTGTTGCTTGGTGGGCAAGCTTCCCGTCACAGCCAGCTGTCTCAGCCGCACATAGTTCTATGCTGTCCCTTTGCCAGGTACGCCCTCCCAATGGAGTGGGATCCCCTCTCCCCGTAGGGAGATCACCCCTGTGCCAGGTCCCTGGACACAGTGTGGCTCTTTAGATTAATGTAGAAATGGACCACTAGTTACTGCACTAATGGGTCTTTCCTTCCCAACACTCAGCAATCCAGCTACCAACTAACTTTGGGCAGTGCTGTGCCTTATATACTTCAGGAGCTGTCACAGCTCTGATGTCACTAACTGTGGACTCAGAGCTGGTAGCCACTCCCACCCATACATAGGGCACTTCACCAGGGTATGAGGGCAAACATCCATGATTACTGCTGGCATCCCTGTAACTTACCAGGTTTACTGCCAGCAGGGGAGACAACTGCAGACCATTTTACATGCATGGCTACATATATGAAATGAAAGTTCAGGGCACTCAACAGTATATTATACACTAGGAAAGTTGAAGAAATACTTAACTTTAGTGCCAGGGTGCACACAGTGAGGCCAGGACCACCATCCAGCTCCAAATTAAATAGGACAACAATGGAAAGATCTGCAGCACTCACTGTAGCAGTTTATAATGATAGACACATTTAGAAAATAGAGCGATATTTAGGACCTCCAATTCTTAAGACCACTCATGTATTTCTTTTAAAATGGCAGAAACATAGTAATTGATAGGTTAACTGCCTAGTACTTGTAAAGCTGCAGGGTGGGGCTGTGAAAATAATTCTGATTGCACCTCTGTATGTATGGTAATACTGGGTGGTTGTTAGGTATCTACAAATATCACTAGTGCTTTATCCCTACAATGGAGTGGGGTAGTGGGATAGGGATAGGTAAGAGAATTCCCTATAAAGAATTTTAACCTGAAATGTCTCTGTCCCTGTTTCTGAAAAACAGATCTAGAAGATAGGCTAATATAACTGAATTGAGCCCCACTGCAATCCCTGACTGATGTGATTCATTTTCTTGGCATCATTTAATCTCTGAATGCGAAGAGGGAGCTTTTAATTCATGATGATTTCAACCTCAATGGGACCCTAACCACCTTGAAAATAACAAAATCTGGGCACAATTAAAGTTACTACATTTAACCCAACCCAGAAGGACAAACCTAAAACCTTGCAACAATTTCTTGCTAGATTGGATCCTATCCTCTTGCCCCAACAGAATCCAATCCTCTGGTGCCCTACCTGACATTTTCAGTGACCATGCAGTAGTGTACTGTGTAAGGAAAATCAAACTACCCAAATCAAGACCTAAAGTTCTCCTCAATAGAATATTTAGAAACTTTAACCCACAATAAGTTCTGGCTAATTTTACTAACTGCCCTTGGTACAGAATCGACTTGATACCTGACACCGATTTTGCACTTGATTATTTCCAAACAAAGAGTTCTTAAAACTCTGTGATAGCCATGCTCCACTACGCAGAATAAGAGTATGGGGGAGGGCACCTTCCGTTGATTACAACTGACCTTATCAAGCATTACTATTTTTGGGTTGCCTTGTGGGAAGATACAAATTTACTGGCACTACCAAGGACCTTAATAACTGCAGGTGCCTGTGGAATACATGGATAAGGTCAACAAGACAAGCAAAAGGCCAATATTACTCTGACAATCTTTATCAAAATACATCAAATCCCTGCAAACTCCTGGAAGGTCATCAACAATATATTTCAGGCTTCTAGCAACCAACAACCATCTAATATCAAAAAGGATGACATTGCAAAGGCATTCAATTAATATTTTGTGGGGGTGTGCTACTTCCCCACTATCAAGGTACAAACCTAACAACAACAAGAAGCTCAAACTGTGAGCACCCCTATAACTCCACCCACTCCTGACAGTACTGATAATTTGTTCCAATATCTGAAGAGCAGATATCATAGGTGCTCCTAACATTATTTAGAGCACAAAATCTAATTCAACCACGAATCAATTTATTCTGATATTAAGTACTTTGGGATCTTAAGAATTACCAGTACCAGTAAAAAATGATCAAATTCAACTTGAAAGATCTACAGTATATGATAAAGTGCACACTGTTCACACTAGTACACATTGTTCCTCTGTAGCTAAATGCTCCTGTTGACGAATTTTCCTGGGCCGATTTTGTAATTCAAAATGCATTATTTCATGCATAATGCAGAGCATCAACATTATTCTTTTTAATATATATGATTCTTTAGACAAATTATTTCCATTTTTCTTTCACAATGCAGTTGTTTCTTAGAACTTATGTTTGATAGCTGCAAAGACAAACCACTAACTTATATCCTCATTATTTCTCATCTACGAGTACTATAACCTTCTATCACTTTGACTGTAGATTTACATCCCAGACAGCGGCAACAAGAATTATCTTTCACAACCCTGAAGTGGTCTTTGCTGCCACTTAGTTTGACTGTATCCTAAAGACAGAGTATTTCTCATGAAATCAATACCTTCACTTACCGTACATGTAAGCCCAGTAATACAATAGCTCTTGAAAGAGTCCCCAATTAATTGTAGAGAAGCAAAGATTTAAAACATATTTACAAACACAACAAGTAAAGCACTCTTTATTTAGAGCTGTTGCTGGTTGGATACTGCTATTCTCACTCCAGCATCTTACAAAGGGAGGGGTTAAAACATCACGCTGCGGATGATGTCATCTCAGCCGTCCCGCGGCGATTCCTACAGTCTGCTACTCTATGCGCAATTGGAGAGCTGCTGTCAGCTGTGATTGGCTCTGGAGTAGTGACTTGCTATGCTCCTTTTCATTACACCTATATCTCTGGCAGCTGCTTTGATGACGCCTATGCTCTGATGCAACTTTGTAATTGGCTGACAACCTACGAGGCAGCACTGAAACTCCTCCTGTTCCTGTATAAATATCTGCACACCTCCACTAAACTTTTTAATCACTCTGGGATGAAGCCCCCCGCTGGGCGAAATTAGTAGAGTGTGTCTCTTGGTTACCCCCTTGTCACTATTTGTTGCAAGATGAACTATTTTTGGTGCACCCCCTGTGAATTTTATTTACCATCCTGACATATGGACATTTGGAGGAAATCTCTACCATCAGGATTCCTATGGACTCATCATCTCCATTAGGAGCTGAGTATTTCCCTGCTTGTCATTAGGGGTTTTATCTTTATGGGACTGGTTTTTCCACATTCAATTTAGCACTTGTTGCCATCAGTATTTTTTGTGGATCCTCTCATGCACCTTCATTTGTTCATGGATATGTTTACTATTTTTCTCATGCTATGGGGGCTATGCACTAAGTAGTGATAAATCGTTTTAAGAGCGCAAAGTGCTTTTAGAACGTGAAGTTCCGCCGAGCGCTATGCACTAAGCCGCGCAAACAGGCACTTTGCGCTCTAAAACGGGCTTTTCCTTGAAATTTTTCTAAGTCCAACTTTGATCGTACGATCAGCTGTTTGCGCTGAATCCTGCCCTTCTGCGGGATTCACTAAGAAACGCAAACTGATCGTACGTTAAAGTTGCGCTGAATAAAGCTCACCAGCTAAAGGCTGGTGATAAAAAATGCAGGACTTAGAAAAAATTATTTGTTTACCTTTTTGCAGGCGCAAAACCAATACAACAGGCCGGCAGGGGTTCTCCGGAGCTGACCCGCGTTGGTTTCAGGTCTGAGGACCCCCTACTTCAGGAGATACAGGCCCCTTTATGGGGTGCTGGTATCCCCTGCACTTTCAAGCGTCCGTGTCACGTGACCGGGACATTGAAATTCGGCAGGGGATACCGGCACCCCATAACGGGGCCTGTATCTCCTGAAGTAGGGGGTCCTTGGACCTGAAACCAATGCGGTTCAGCTCGGGAGACCCCCTGCTCATGTACACTATAATTTAAATGTATTTATTTATTGTACGATCGCCTGTAACAGCCTTGCATGGAGATGGCAAATCTCCATGCAAATGTTACAAGCGGCTTTTTTTTCAATCAGCTAGCGTACGGGAACTTTAAGTGCGATAGCAGCGGGAAAATACATTGCACGCACGATAAGCCAGTTTTGGGCACGTCCAATAAAAAATGGGCTGCGGGCCTTAGTGAATCGCGCCGCTGGCTTCTTTATTTATCGGACGTGCTAATTTTTTTCAGGCCAGCGTGAAAGCTCGGAGCTTAGTGCATAGCCCCCTATGTTTGTTCAGGGTATGAGGTTTTTTTCCATCTTTTTTCTCCCTTGTGTCTCCCCCTTGGTTACATATATTTTTTCTGTGTACTATATTTTTAGTATATAAGTTTATTGTAATTTATATTTTTCTTCTGTTTCTACCAGTTTTTCTTGATTTGAATATTAGTTTAGGAGTTTAGTATTTAGCTTTTCTTCTTTCTTATTTTCTGGTAGTTAGGATTATTAAGGGGTGTCTGTTCTTTTTTTTGCTGGATATTTACTGAGATGTTTTTTGTCTCATTCGTTCAGTTTTTTACTTAGCATGTGTTGATATATACTCATATCGTTTCTTGCTTGTTATTTTTTGTTAGGTTACCATTAGTTTATAAAGACAAAAGAAACAGCGCAAAAAAACTCATAGTGTATTATAAATAAAATTATAATGTGATATAACAGGTGAGTATTGCACGTACATCAGTTTAATAATTACTAGCAGTACATGTTGTGGACATGTTACCAGTCAGCAGCAGATGGTGGGTAACGATCACCGGATGGCTTCCCTTCTCCTCTCACGTCTCGTTTGATGTGCTTGTAATATCGCTCAGGACGCCGTGATACAGGGCAGCAGCCCCTCAGCATGAATACAGCTGTCCCACCGATGGAGTACAGCTGTCCCACAACGTATACACTGTGGCAGTTTGCGGGGATGCAAGCTCTCGGTCACTGGCTTTCAGGCGTATGTCTGCACGTGTGGCGTCCGCTTGCAGCGCGCATCGGATGACGTCATCAAGCGGCGCCGATCACTCAGCAGTCTCAGCCGGCCACGGGAGCGTAGGGAGCGTAGGGTGCAAACGGAGATGAAGCCAGATAGCAAAAATAAGGTAAAAACACACTGCAGGTAGTGTCAGAATGCACCCTCTTATCCAACGCGTTTCGTACTTCAAAGGTACTTCGTCCTTTGTAAGTATGGAAGCTCTGAAGGGTAAAAATACTTCCATGTTCGAGTGCAAAACAAGAAAGTCATGAACATACACAGAATACAGTTGACTATAAGATGATCTAAAGGGGCAGAACATCATATATTAAAACAAGAAAAAGAAAGAATGATCAAACAATAGAATAAAAGATCCTAAACAAGAATTATATAGTCAACTGTATTCTGTGTTTTGCACTCGAACATGGAAGTATTTTTACCCTTCAGAGCTTCCATAGCTCCTCCACACAGTCTCTTACCATCTGACGTTATGATGGTTTTGGCGCGAATTTACTTCCGTGTTCGAGTGGCTACATA
Organism: Ascaphus truei; assembly: GCF_040206685.1. Lineage (NCBI taxonomy): Eukaryota > Metazoa > Chordata > Amphibia > Anura > Ascaphidae > Ascaphus > Ascaphus truei. The sequence continues at coordinate 493,073,146 of NC_134483.1, read as the reverse complement.
AGGTAAGCACTTGCTAACGGATAATACCCTTTGATAAAGCGCCCCTATGGCGTGAAACGCGTTAGGGATACCTTTTTCTTTTTTGTTCACCTTAGCTTAGGCTATTATGCATCTTAATTAAAGCATTTTTATATTTTTCTACTTTTTGCCTCCAGTCCCTCATTATTTTGCAGTGCGCTATCTTTTTTCTCCTTTTTGTTGCTGTAAATTTAAGTTTAGAGCTACAGATTTCGTATTATTAATTTTATAACCTGAGAGCTTACCAAAGGAGTCCAAATTTTCGAATAGGTTAGGGAGTGAAATTAAAGGTTTTGTGAGGGACAGTATTATATTGTCAGCAAATTCAGCTATCTTATATTCATGATTTTTCACATGAATTCCTGAGATGTTGGGGTTTTTTCTGATTAGGACTGCTAATTGTTCAATGGATATTGCAAACAAGAGAGGGGACAGGGGACATCCTTGGCAGGTTCTGTTATATATGGGAAATAAGGAGGAGTTGACTGCTTGGTTTTGACTGTGGTTGAAGGGGAGCTTTATAGAATTTTGATACTATCTATACATTTTTTCGCTGAATCCCATTTTTTTTTTAGGGTAGCGAACATGAACTGCCAGTTATGGCATTAAAAGCCTTTTCGGCATCTAGTGATAATAGGAAGGCCGGGGATTTGGATTGGTGAACTATATGAGTAAGGTTGATAAGACACCTGGTATTATCCAGAGCCTTTCTCTCTTTTATAAATCCTTACTGGTCTGGATGAATCAATTTAGGCAACAGTGGATTAAGTCTATTTGCGATAATTTGGGCGTATAATTTAATAGCTGTGCATTTAGATAAGAACGAATCAATGTCCGTTGACAATTCGGGTTCCGAAGTCCCCCTTCATCACTCCGGCAAGTTGTAAAGAGCTGTACAAAAATCTCTGAACTCGGAGCAGGATCATAAATTATGCCACCCTTTTGTGTGCGAATACTGTGCGTTCTAGATAGGTATTACTTTGCCTTTAGTTTATTTGCCAATATTTTGCCTGCTTTATTACTTTTGTCATAAATGTTTTGTTTTGTCCAATACATGGCCTTTTCTGCTCTAGCAGCTAAGAATTGGTTTAATTCACCTCTTGTTTGTATAATTTGGCTAAAATTTGTTTTGTTGGAGTGTTTTTATGAAGCTTTTCTAACACTCTCTCTCTCTCTCTCTCTCTGTCTCTCTCTCTCACACTGACACACATGTTTACAGCAGAAGCAGAAGAAGCAGCCTCTCCCTCCCCCCTCCCATAGCTCACATGCAAAGTTCAGAAGCAGCAGCCTCCCTCCTCTCCGCCGACACCACGGATCACCCTCTCTCACTCCCCTCCTTCCCCTGTAGCTCACAGGCCATCTCCCTCTCCCATCCCATACCTCAGGCAGCAGGAGGCTTGAGGCAGCGAGGACTGCACGCGCGCTCCTAGGGGAGGGAGGAGGAAAGCGGAGGGGGGAGAGCCAGGGGCAGCAGGGAGTGCGGGGTGCCAGGCGGAACCCCTGGGACTTCTCCATGGAGCCCCAGGGTTCCGCGGAGCCCTGGTTGAGAATCACTGCACTAATCAGTAAGGAATAAGATCGACCACTCAGCTAAGGATTCATAGATTATGAAAAACGATTAGATTCTATCTACCCCTTAGCCATTGGAAATGCATTAAGAAAGCAAAGTGTTCAAAAAGTGTACATTATTATAAGGCACTTTTACAAGAATGCCACATCAATAATTAGATGACACGAGAATGCAAGCAAGATAAGGATCAGCAATGGTGTGCGACAGGAGACACCACGTCACCAAAGATTTTCACAGCAAGTAACACGTAAAGAATTGTTTAAAACATTGAATTGGGAAGAAAAGAATCAAAATTCACACTGAATACTTGTCACCTATGATATGAAGATAACATTCTTATTTTTGCCACAAGTCCATAAGACCTCTAGCAACAAATCAGAGAAATCGCCAATGCAAATAAGAAAGTGGGCCGCCATATTAATCTGAGCAAAACCAAAGTAATGTTCAATAAACGTGTCAACTCTACAAAGAACCAAATATTCTGCTTCCACTATTGCACTATTTCCTTATAAACAGCACCATTAAGTGACCATATTATGAACTTGATCTATTTCTTGTGAGTATGAGTTACATAGCATTTCAATATCCCAAGAGCTGCAGTATTTAACAAGCCCACAAAGTTAATTAATTAAAAAACACATTTGACGCAAATAATTTGATAAGCAAATTCCCAAACAAATATGCAGAATCTAATATATCCTATTTTAATATGTGCATTGTGATACCCCTCCCTAATTCCCCAAGTTGAAAGCTGATAGAAAGGCGAGGCTGCATCTGTATCTATCTGGCACCAGGGCACGCTCCGTTGCTCTGTTGGCTGTCCACGGGGGAATTTGTGCCTCCCTGTGTTGCCATCCGCTATAGGTTTTTAAAAATCTGGGTGAATCGTGCAAAAACTTTTCGTGCGTGCAGGGGGGTGACCGTGCTGGAGCCATGTCCGAAGGCAGGAAAAATCTGTCTGATGCATGTTTATATGTACTTCTTATTGTCAATTTAATGGCAGAGCAGCACAGTTCTGAGCTAGATCTATAACTCATGTCGGTTATTGGAGCATATGGGCTCTCTAATGTAAGTTGACAAATTGATCCAAGAGATCAAAAAAGACCCTCCAAAAATGCACTCTATGATAAATCACTGATAAATGACTTGAACAGTTAACTTATGGTTTCTCTAAAGTAGGGTCCGTGTTAAAATCACAAAATAATACAATTTTATTACATCCAAAAAGTATTATGTGACATTGTGAAAAAATAAAAAAATAAAAATAAAATTCTTAAAAATCCCCGTAACGGAGTAGTAGAAATTCTCTTATTAAAGTATTAAGCCGTTATAATTTTACAATTTCTACTGCGACATACCAAATTCCATCTGCCAAATAATTGCGTAGTTTAACTGTTAGAGACTCTGGGTATAATTCTATATGGAGCTATTCTGTTGAATATTCAATTATGACACAAAAATTAGGTGTTTAGTTCAAGTGTCTGAATATAAGACCCTGATTCCCAGTGTCTTCACAAATTATGTAAAGATTCTGCTTCAATGAGTCAGTCTTGTGAATCTGATACATAGACGTCTATTAGTTATTAATAGCGTTTCCTACCCATAGGAGATACTGCAGTATTCAAAAATGTGTTATCATCTGTGGCTCCTAATGTATTAGTAGCTCATCATCTCACAGTGTTGGTACACATTATATTATAACTTCCCAGTGAAAGGTTTTAATCCTGCCTTAGCGGGTCAGAAAAAACCGTGGCTGTTTAAAACAGTATACTCCTATAGGTTCTCAATAGTTTGTATATGCACTCTCATTCCAATTTTAATAGAAGCCTATGGTGAGTATTCTCTGTAAAACATAGACTTCTATATCCATATGTCTATTCAGTGCATAAAAAAGGAGCGCTATTTGGAACAATACAAACAGTCAAACAAATCTGCCTCGGCGGGTCAGAACATTCAAAGCCCCAAGATACAAGCCGTATTGTCAGGCACTGATGTCGGGCGTTGGTGTTGCTCTCCGATTACGTCACGACGCACGTTTCACGAGATCAACTCGCATCTTCAGGTGGGGAGGAGTCAATACGTCTTGTATCACGGGGCTTTGAATGTTCTGACCCGCTGAGGCAGATTAGTTTGACTGAATACTCACCATAGGCTTCTATTAAAATTGGAATGAGAGTACATATACAAACTATTGAGAACCTATAGGAGTATACTGTTTTAAACAGCCATGGTTTTTTCTGACCCGCTGAGGCAGGATTAAAACCTTGCATTGTGAAGTTATAATATAATGTGTGCCAACACTGTGAGATGATGAGCTCCTAATACATTAGGAGCCACAGATGATAACACATTTTTGAATACTGCAGTACAGTATCTCCTATGGGTAGGAAACGCTATTAATAACTAATAGACGTCTATGTATCAGATTCACTAGACTGACTCATTGAAGCAGAATCTATACATAATTTGTCAAGACACTGGGAATCAGAGTCTTATATTCAGACACTTGAACTAAACACCTAATTTTTGTGTCGTTATTGAATATTCAACAGAATAGCTCCATATAGAATTATACCCAGAGTCTCTAACAGTTAAACTACGCAATTATTTGGCAGATGGAATTTGGTATGTCACAGTAGAAGTTGTAAAATTATAACGGCTTAATACTTTAATAAGAGAATTTCTACTACTCAGTTACGGGGATTTTTAAGAATTTTATTTTTTTATTTTTTCACAATGTCACATAATACTTTTTGGATGTAATAAAATTTTATTATTTTGTGATTTTAACACGGACCCTACTTTAGAGAAACCATAAGTTCACTGTTCAAGTCGTTTATCAGTGATTTATCATAGAGTGCATTTTTGGAGGGTCTTTTTTTGATCTCTTGGATCCATTTGTCAATATATGTATTTTACCTCTATTGCACCATGATTTCAAAATATGCAAAACATCAATTGTACTAATAGGAGAGCAGAATAGAATATAAAAAACTGTTCTCTCTAATGTAAGCCTATATAATCATCACTGTGTAGTTAAGCAATAACACATAGTTATAAATCTGGCATATCTTTCTAAAGTAAATCTGCAACTCCAAGAAGCACATAATGTTTTTTTCATTAAATAAAAATAGAGGAAAAATAAAATGAATTCCACGTGTAAACATCTTGAAAATAATCAAATCAGTACTTTAAATTGGGATCAATATCAGCAACTCTTACCCCTTTTAGGGCCAGAGGAACATGTAATGCATTATAAATCACTTTTATCAAATTAGAAAAAACAGCAGAAAATCTTTACCATAGCAGTGCCAATGTAGGTTGCAATGCATTACTTTAGAATTTCCCGCTCGACTAATTCACATCGAAAAAGATAATTGAAGAAATAGAAGTGGAGTTTTTTTTATTTTACTTTTTACAAATAATAACACTATTATGTGGTTCTAAATTGCTAAAATTGTGAATTTGCAGTTTTGGCATAAGAGAAATATAACACAAAACAATGATGTAACAGACATTATTGCTCCCATAACGCAATACTTTGGGGCTATGTAAGAAAGGGAAAATCGGGTATAAAAACTTGAAAACCAGGGCAATTTCTTAGATAAGGTTGTGTAGACAGCCAGTGCATCAGCAAAAACAAGTCCTGTTTGACATAATAAACTGAGGTTTAGGATAAACTCCTTCAATGTAAGCATATAGCATAACGAAGCCCTAATATTTATTTATTTATAAAATATTTTTAAAGGGGAGTGAAACCGCTCATCTGTGTATGTATGTATATGTATATAAAGAAGAAACAACAGGTGCTCAGAGGGAAAAATGACTTATATAACAGAGTAGATCCCAAGAGGATCAAAAAGACTCCCTCATATACCGAGCACTCAATGTTGGAGTGTAGTAGTAAGACTCACAGTGATCTATCAGATCAATACCATTGATAGGGCAAAATAGGCCTATCGTGACCGGAAAAAGCTAGGAAAAATAATAGAGTTTTAATCAAATAATTTCAGATATACAAGTTAAAAACACATATAAAACATTCAAACATTAAAATAACCCCATTGTGAAGTGGTAAGATAAGCAATAAATCAATTAGTATCAAGATAGTATATAGGGTTAATTGCTATCCACACACGTCTAATTTAAAAAATATAGATATTCCTAGACACGCAGGTAAGTATCCCTTTAAGCCTTTAAGATAAAGAATCACAATGGATATTATTTAAGGCAAGGGGGTATCAGAGATATGATTTGTAAATCTTTGTTACCAGATGTATCTTCCAGCTCAGGAGTGATATAAAGTCTACCACATAATAATATATAATATATAATAGCTTGTGATTTCAGTATTCCCACCATGGAGAAACCATTCAAAACAGCGTATGTAAATGGCTCCGCTCTAAAGGGAGTTAATGTATTATTATCTCTCTCACAATTTTGATTAATAGCACTTTATACATATGTTCATGTTTTAAGCTGTAATTGTTATTAATATTCATTTTTTAAGTTTATTATTAATGTTAGTCCTTATGTAGAATGTCTGTTCTCTATATGTTGTTGTTTTTTTATCTTTGCACTAAGGTTTAAGAAGCCCCTTTTTTGTTGTCATGGACGTTTTTAAATGTCAGTTTAATAAAGTTACAATTGTTCCAGAAGTCAGTGCACCAATCAGAGCGCACTACCTGTTTACCCATACTCATTGCCTTGTATTTGCAGACATGTGAGGTCTAATAAAGTTTAGTGTATTGATGTGATCCCAATGGCCAATTGGGACACATCTAATAGGTGCTGCTTTCTAATTGGTCGTGACGTCACGTGATAGCACTATCAGTGCTGTATTATAAATTGGGGCTTTTTGGGTTGTTCTGTACACCTTGATAAAGGGCATTTTTGCCTGAAACTAGTTGGTGGACCCCTGCTGCGGCCTAGGGGGGACCCATTTGTCCACTTTTTATGTAATAAATCTATTTTTTGTTGCTAAAAACCGTAAGCCTCCTTTTGATACTTTGGGCAGTGCACTGCCTTATTTTTCTACCAATTTCTTAGATAACCTTTTGCAGTATTTCTGCCGATCATCATCGAAAGCTTGTTCTGATGAGTTTTCTTTCCTGTTTGCCCGTGTTGCTGGAGCCAAGGCTAATTGAACCATCAGTTTATTCACTAAAGGAAAAACTGGTATTTCTATGGGCGAATTCCCTATTTTGTCCTGCTGCAGCAATTAGAAATGCAGAGTTGTAAATATTTAGGTACTTATACATTTTCAAACCTTAATTTAGCCCTTTTGTTGTCTGCTGCCTCCGAGATGGTCTCAGGGCGTCACTTTTCTAATAGTCAAAAATGTAGCTCCATTATATGGAAAGAGCTTCATTTGAGTGCCTGGCTAAATATTTTACCATCTTTAATTGAATAGTGAAAGGTTAAAGTAATGCAAGACATTGCACTATGTGAGTTCTCTTTATTTTCATGGCACTCATCTGGCTCCCCTACTGTTTGAAAAAAAAACCATGATACTATAAGGACAGCATTTAGTTTGTAAATGCAGCAATAGTTAAGTTTCCAACATCACTACTTAAAAAGTAACAGTTCACTGTATCTGCTACAAAATAGTAACAGTTTGTGTAAAGGCAGGATTTTAATGCATTCAGCCTACAGATGCAGCCACGAGTATTAGATCGCTTGCCTTGGAAATTCTGGGGCAGTCTCACACTAAATGCCTCAACATTGCCTCAATATTTCTGTGAGATTCTTAATGGCCCTTCGAATTAACACAGCAGGGGTCCTTGCCTTACCATCTGCATACCACTCGTTCCTGTCCTCCGCTGTACCGGAAGCAGTCCGTCTCAGAAGGATGTGACGTCAGACGCCGGTTACCACGGACAGACCGAGGAGGCTTTACACAGAAAGACCAGACTCTCACCACGCCGCAAAAGATACCTTTATGTGTCTACATTTGAGGTACATAGTGTGAGAACATTTCTTATGTTTTTTATTCTTATAAACCTGTGCCAATTGGTCCATACTATGGTCTTCCTTTGATATTTCTTACATGACCACAACTCTGAACAAGAACATATCCAATCCTGCTTACCTGATTACTGCTGATTCTTCATTATCCTGCTAAACGCTGACTCTTCACTTACTTCTTGTAAGTAGAAGATTCATACGAGCCAAGATTTTAACAAGTCATCATTGTGTGATTTTATTACACTATTATTGTGTTTCTCTTTTGGGGTGTTCCTGAAAATCGCTCCCTTCACATTTTGGATATCTACCATGAGGAGTTGGCCACATCTTTTAGTAACATCACAAAGGTCCAAAAGTTATCCATGGTGAATATTTACTTATTTACGTGTGCATGAATCTAGGTGAATATTGATCTGCATTTTCAAAGTCTTCCCCACAGAACTTCTTAATCTTCATGTCACAGAACAATCTAATAGTATTGTTCAAATTTATGGACAACAGAGTGAACAAACTTCTAGTTGGAATCATGAAGGATCAGCTGAATGGAATCATGAAGGATCAGCTGAATGAAATCATGAAGGATCAGCTGAATGAAATCATGAAGGATCAGCTGAATGGAATCATGAAGGATCAGCTGAATGAAATCATGAAGGACCAGCTGAATGAAATCCTTTGTCTTCAAATGGGAATTCATGGTGTTTAGATTGAATGGATTAATTGATGGCCAAGTGAAATGGAACAAACTCTGGTGCTGTATCTGCAGATATTTGAAAACATCTACTTATTTGTTCCTTATGTTTTTATTCTCCATTCTTCCCTATGAATATTTGTATCTATAACATTTTTGTTAACTAACTGAAATGTAATACATTTAGTAAATTATTTCAGCACATTTAGAAGGTAAGAATTGTTTTTAGAGCATATATTTAGTGATTTTAATATCAAAATCTAATGCTATACACTTTTCTGTAAGTTATGTCTTAATACACAATTCTCTGAAAAACAGGGGCAATAACCTGGATTATATCTATCAAAGAAAGACATGAACTGAATGATTTAAGAAACTTTGGTAAATGACCATCAAGAGCTTGGTGAATATGCTTGCTAAGGAGGGTGAGAGCAATATAGTTAACTTCAGTGTGTAAAAGCATGTACTTAAAGGTGCTACCTCATTCTTGGACAAAAATAAACCAACTCACATTGGCTGATTTAAAAGTTTATACATGGGTGAGTATTGTAATCATGTCTTAAATATGAGATAACGAAAAAATATTGTAACCCCCCTTTACCCTGCTCAACAAGAGTGCTACATTGTGGTGTCTTGTTTACAGTTTTGCTCAGTGTGTCTAATTACCTTCTCAGGGTGCTGGCATACAGACTGGCTGGGTGTGTATGCTAGAAGGCGGTAATGAAGGGCGCCAATAACTTTATTGATACAAACAAGACCTTTATTTGTTCCTTTGATTAGGTTCCACATATATTCCACATCTTCTCTGGTGACAATAATGATGAGTTGCAAATAAAATAGTTGCATTAGGTATTCTTCCCAGACAGCTCTCACTACTGTCCTAGTGAGACTTGGCACCCTTAGCACTTGATCTGTGTGGTATTTGCTGTCCCTGCATTTGGATTTGCCTCCTCCCCCCAGGACCGTGGTGAAGATACTTCAATTGTCAGGGATACAAATCCGAATACTCCGATGAGTACCCTCCTTATCCCAAGGCATCAAAAGGGGCTCACATTTAGAACTGGTCAGTATGGGCCAATTCTGCGGTGCTCCAGAACCCTTTGTTTCAAAGGCTTTCCCCCGGAGTACCATGCATCCTCCTCTTTCAGGGCAGATGACTAACCTCAGACCATTACTATGGGCACGTTCCCCAACTATAAAACAATAAAGGTAACCAGGCATCCTTAAACATATAGCTATACACATAAACATAACACTTATGTACACTGAGATCCATGGTCGGTGACTCCTCCAGGAACTTGACTCTAGAATCTTCTAGCTTCACTATATATATTCCCTAGTGACATCACTGACATCATCATGCCTACAGGGGGAGTGATTTGGATATTACCTATGCATCCTATACCAGGTCAAAGTCTAGACACATTCTACAAGGTGGGCATGGCTAGATTTCTGCCTAATAACCCTATATCATGTGATGGGAGAGGGACATTACACTTTCTAAGCACATAGTGTTAACCCTTTTTTTTTAACACATTTCTGCAGCGCGCATCTCACCAATTTAAACTCGCCACACGCATTCATGTTAAACATAGCAGAATTCGCACATTTCTGCATATGGAGAATAAAACTCTCCAAAAAAGCTACTTTTTATTAAACTCGCCAATTTTAAAATTCGCTGCTCTCTGCATAGGCCCCTTAGTGTGCAGACATGGTTAGCTGAAACTTGCAGAGGACGGATGGCTTTCTTTAACTCCAATAGACAATTGAACCACTATCTATTAAGTAGAAGTCACCCTTCTCTTGAAAAGAGAAATATAATTAGATTTGTTTTATCAGGCAAGTATGCTATTTCATTTTCTTACAACTGACCTTTTAAAGGAGTTAATTAAGAGATGTGGTTTACTAAATAACTTGTAAAATAGCATACAGTTTTAAGAATAACCATAGTGTGAAAAGATATTCTGGCAAGTTAGTTTACTCAACATTTGTATCTAATTAGGAGGTAACAGTTACATAAAAGTTTTTTTTAACTGTACAGTACATGATCAGTGGAGATATAGTAACCTGCACCTCTATTGCAAAAGTAGCCCTAACAATGACATTCCAAAATGTTATACTGAAAAAACAGTTAATTTAATAAATGCCATGAGGTGGACATAATGTGCCCTCTAATTAGGAACAACATTCTGAAGATTTAAATGACCAAGTTATAGGTTACGGGCTCCCAAGGTAGAAGTCTCCGTGACATTTGCCATTGTTGTCTTTGTATTCAAGGGACTTATAATAGAGCTAAAATATTACTTGCTATTTAGTAGAAAATATATACAATGCTCATTGTTAGTAATGTTGAATGTGTCACAGTTTGGCACTGCGATCTTACTGACAATAGTTTCCATTTCTCCGCAAACCCGTAAAAGTTAGTCTGAACCTTTTGTTATTCAAAACCCGGTTGAAGGCATGTCATTCTGCCAACGTTTGCTGTTTTTTTTTTTGCTGCAAGTTTTTTTTTTTTTTTTTTTTTTAAACGTTATTTTCTTAATCGAATGAAAAAAACATATAGGGGCCTATGCAGAGAGCAGCGCTATTTCGAAATTCGCCATTTTTTGGAGAAAATCGCGCAGAAAGCAGCAGAAAATGGCGAGTTCCGAAAAACGCGCCAATTTTTCTTTTCTATTTGTAAAACTCGCCTCGCGGCTGGCGAGAACCTCAATCTCGCCAGTTTTAAAAATATCCGTATGCAGAGAGGCGCGAACGGCATCTAGTGGCTGTTCGCGCCAATAAAATGGCGCGATTGTCTCCTTTTTGCCTCGCCAGAAAAAACTGGCAAGAAGCTGCCGCTCGCGGCCATAGCAAAGGAAAAAAAAGGCGCGAATTTGTTTTTACACGTTTCTGAAGCGCGCATCTCGCCAATTTAAACTCGCCACACGCATCCATGTTAAACATAGCAGAATTCGCACTTTTCTGCATATGGAGAATAAAACTCTCCAAAAAAGCTACTTTTTAATAAATTCGCCAATTTTAAAATTCGCTGCTCTCTGCATAGGCCCCTTAGAGTCAACCTTTCTCAAACTCAGATGAACGCGGGAAAAGTTGAACTTGTGACGGAACACCATATTGATACCGGATTTGAACTTTGGCAAAAAGTTCGCCCATTACACATGGTCCGCAGAGGAACACATTGTTGATAGACCAGAGTAGGTCTTTAAAGCGGCAGATCAAGCTGCGTTTAATTTTTTTTCTTTTCTTCCATTCAATATGTGCATCAATACAATCTGCACACTGACAACTGATGAGCTAAATTGCCGATCGATCAGTTCTCCTGTAATCGATTTCCGAATCGGGGGTTATTTAATTCACTGTTAGTGCAGCGGAAGAGTACCCAGGATGCAAAGTTCTGTGTGGAAGATCATGTGACCAGGCAGGCACTAGATACAATTGGTGCACTGCTAAAGAGAGGGCAGGGCTCAAGAGCCAGAGCCTGTCTCAGAAAGGAAGGGCATGTGACTTTGTAAATAGTTTCTATAGAAACAAAAATGCTTGTTTAATTAGAATACATTCAAAATGTCTTTCAAATGTTTCTCATAGTCCAGAACTGATTTATTAAAAAAAAACATATGTAGGATATTGCTTGAACTGCAGCTTTAAAGAACTGACCATAACAGATTGAAATATTATACATATTTAAAGCAAATAAAAATACTACTTGTGAGCACATTCACATGGCTGATACAGGTCTACAACCCTGCCTTTTCCCATTATCTTTTAGCATACAGTGCTTCTGCTGAAGCCAGGGATTCTGGGCACTGACATGCAAAATAGCTACTTCTCCATTTTAACATGGACCCTATATTGTAAACAGATTTAAACAGCTTTCAAATACTGTCATATTAAATACAAAATCGGATATCCTATTTAATTTGGTGTTTTGCTTACATTTTACAATGTTGGAAATTTTGTCACTGATCAGATAAACAAATACCCTTTCGCATTTCATTTTTTCCTCTCTGCCAAGTCTTAGGGACTTGGCTTGGTTTGCATATGGAATGATTGAAATGCAGAAATAAAATGCTCACGTTCTTGAATCCCCTATACAGAATCTGAAGCTCCTTCTTGGTGAATTGAGTCTGTGCCTCCAGCAGTTCCAGAGCCTCGGGGCGATGCCGCACGGTGGCCATTTCCATTTCATCTTCGACGCTGTCTGAAGAGTGATACAGAACAAAAGTTAAAACAGGAAAATGAAATGTCAAATACCTATTTCAAATACGAGAACTTTAAGTGAAATAACCTTGTAGGAAAGATTCTCAAACGGTTTGATGTCGTAGTTGTCCTTGCTTGAAACAAGTACATATCCTGTACAGTTCCTCTTGGGTTATCCATCGTTCTATAGCTATGTCATATTTTTCAAAGTTTCAGAGCAAATTTGCATTTAGCAAATGTGCTTGCAACAGATTATGTAACAATACAATAGAGTTTTTTTTACTTGCTTTATTATATTTTTTTTTTTTTTTTAACTTGTATTTTTTATTTTTGTGAAAATACAGCATATATACATTTTATTTCCAGTACTGTGACATGCATTATTCATATCTCTTATGTATAACAGCTGAGCGCAAACATTGTCATCAAAACATAGTTATAAGTATTGACATAATCTTAAATAATAAATAATCATAAAGTAAAGTTAGGTGGGGGGGGGGAGGGGAAGAGGGTGGGAGGGGGAGGGAGGACGGGATGCCGCGACTCTGCTCATCGCCTCCGAGACCGATGTCTAGTTTAATTTGTTGCTGCTGGGTGGGCTACTCCATCACCGGAGAACGCATCTAGCTACTATTAAAGCAAAACGGTGGAACTCTCCACCCCAGGGATGTCTGTCTGGGCCAGCCAAGGCGTCCAGACTTTTAGGAAATTTTCGCCAGTGTCATTGACTAAACTTGTCAATTTTTCCATCTGGCATATGAACCAAATTTTGTTCCGAATTTTGGGGATAACAGGAATTTCACTTTGTTTCCATAATGCTGCGATCTCGCACCGCACGGCTGTAGCAAAATGAGCTATTAGTTTAAGAGTTGCCTTTGAGAAGCCCTGTCGTGCTCTTCCCAAAAGGAAGAGCCCGGGGTCAAATGGGATGTCGAGGCCTAAAAGCCTCTGAAGCCAATTGATGATTTTTTTCCATAGTGGACTCAGCCGGGGGCAGGACCACAGCATATGTAACAGATCAGCGGGTTCTCCACACTGTCTAGGACAGAGCGGAGAACTACCGTGTACAAATTTGGATATTCTAAGCGGGGTGAGGTACCACCTCATTAGGACCTTATATGCGTTCTCCTTTAATGTTGTGCAAATCGAGCTCTTAGCAGCTGTTGTTGCTATTTGTGTCCACTCGTCTAAATCTAGGGTCTCCCCTAAGTCTGTTTCCCATTTTAGCATGTAGCCTAGTTTATGGGTGACTTTAATTCCAGAACCGATCACTTCTCTATACATCTGCGATGTGAGTCCCTTCGTATTAGTCTCATTCAGACAGAGCTTTTCGAAAGTTGTCAATGGTGGATATGGGGTTGAGTTGTTGTAAAAGGCTCTGATCTGGAGGTATCTATAGAATTCTGATTGTGGGATATTTTTCTCTTCTCTAATTTGTGCAAATGATATGAGTTTGTTGTCCACCACCAGATCTTGTAATCTCATAATATTATGCTGTTTCCAAATTTGAAAGTTAGCGCTAGGCATACCCGGAGCAAAGTGTGGGTTACCCCATAGGGTTGTCATCAGGGATTTTTTGGACGTAAGTCCGCATCGAAATTTGGTAACATCCCAGATTGCTAATGAGTTGGTCATTGAGGATAGCGGCTGAAGTATAGCGGATTTTCTTGCTATTTTTGGAGTCCATAATAGGTTGCTTAGTTCCAATGGGGAACAGGCTTTGCTTTCCAATGCGACCCATCGCTTCAAATCAGGGTTTGTTTGCCATTGGGAGAGTTGACATAATTGGGCCGCTCGATAGTATGAAATTAAGCAAGGTACTGCTAAGCCCCCTTCTGTTGGGTGTTTCATTAGGGTCTGACTATTTATTCTAGGCTTTTTGCCTCCCCAAATAAATGTAAAAATGGCGGATTGTAGATCTCTAATTTCCTTCAAATTTAACGGTACTGGGAGGGTTTGGAATAAGTATAAGATGCGTGGGAGAACATTCATTTTTATGCTATATATTTTTCCTATCCAAGAGATATTGAATTTCGCCCACCTTCTTATATCCTCCTTCAGTGCTTTAATTAATTTGGGATAGTTTGCTTTATAAATTGATTTATATTCACTTGTAATAAATACCCCTAAGTATTTAATTGCCTTAGGTTGCCAGCGAAAGTTGAAGTTTAAAGAGATCAGTTTTTCTTCTGGTTTTGGAATGGTAACGTTCAGGGCTTCTGACTTTGACTGGTTTATTTTAAATCCTGAAATTTTGTTGAACTTATCTAATAGGCTGAAGAGGTTAGGGAGGGAGGTGAGTGGTTTAGACAAGACCATTAGCACATCGTCAGCATAGAGGGCTATTTTGTGGGATTGATTATCTAATTTGAGACCGGAAATATCCGGATTCTCTCTCACATGTGCCGCTAACGGTTCCATGCACATGGCAAAGAGTAAGGGCGAGAGGGGGCAACCCTGTCTCGTGCCACTCTTGATCTTAAATATGTCCGAGGGGTAGCCTTGGTGCATCACTTTGGCTGTCGGACCAGAGTACAGCGCCATAATAGCTGATATTAATTTATTCTCGAAACCAAATGCTCCAAGTGTAGCTTTTAAGTATGCCCAGTCGATCCTATCAAAGGCCTTTTCTGCATCTAGACTTAACACCATAATTTTTACTTTTTGCGATTTGGCTACTTCTAGCAGATCAACGATTCGACGGATATTATCTCCCGCTTGTCTATCTTTAATGAATCCGACTTGATCTGGGTGTATTAGTCTAGGTAGGATCTGACTTAATCTATTGGCAATCAATTTAGCATAGATTTTAATGTCCGTGTTGATAAGCGAGATAGGTCTATAACTTTTACAATCTAATGGGTCTTTGCCAGATTTATGAATTACGGAGATTGACGCTTGGAGCATGTTTTCGGGGAAGGGTTGTCCTGCCAAAACCGCGTTGAACATTTTGAGCAGGTATGGGGCCAAAATTTTGCTGAATTTTTTATAATAGAGGCCCGAGAAGCCATCTGGACCCGGGGCCTTCGAGGTCTTAAGGTTGTCTATAACTAGATCTAGCTCTTCTATGGTAAAGTCGAGACTCAGTCGCCCTCTCTCCTCAACCGTCAGCTTTGGTAGTTTTGAACTCGAGAGAAATGACTCACGAGATCGTTCGGTATTTTGGTTATGTACTATTTTATCCCCATTATATAGTTTCTCATAGAATGACTTGAATTCTTCAACAATTACAGATGGATTGCCAGAGATAGAGCCCGAGGATCTTTTAATGGCTTGTATACTATAATTAGGGGGTCTGTCTCTCAGTTTGTTGGCGAGCATAGTATCTGGCTTATTTGCTTTATCGAAAAATTTCCTCTTTGACCAATTCAGGGACATATCAGCCTGGGATGTTAATAGAAGATTTATTTCTATTTTGGCATCTCTTATTGGTTTGAGTAGGTTGGGGTTATTGGATTGTTTATGTTTGTCTTCTAGGGTTTTCAATTTAGGTTGTAGTAAATTTAACTTGTATTCACGTTCTCTCTTTTTTCTAGACGCTATACTAATAAGTGTGCCCCTGAGCGTGGCTTTATGAGCCTCCCATAGGGATAGATAGGAGTCTACTGAACCATCGTTCAGTTGGAAAAATTGCTCTATTTCGTTGGCCACTAATTGAGCGGTGAAAGGGTTCTTTAATAGGGCTTCATTAAGTTTCCAGTTTGCTCTAGGTCTGTCCAGAATTAGCTGGGTGCACCGTAGCTCTATAGGCGCATGATCTGACCATGAAATATCATGGATCCCTGTATGGGAGATCTGCGGGACCAGTCTGCTAGAGATAAAGAAGTAATCGATTCTGCTATAAGTTGAATGCGGGTGGGAGAAGAAGGTATAATCCCTGTCGTGGGGGTGTTGTTCCCGCCATATGTCTAGCAGTTGGTTTTTTGCTAGACCCCTACGTAGGGCCTTTGGGATAGCCTTTGGGTAACGCTGAGTTTGATGTGACCTATCGAGCTTGGGATTTAGAGCTAGGTTAAAGTCTCCTGCTACAATTATGGGACCCTTGGCAGTTGTATGTAGTTTGTTGAAAAAGGTCGTGAAGAATTGTGGCTCTTGGATATTGGGGGCATACAGTGTTGCCAATGTTAGTGGTTGATTATTTAGGGTGCCTATTAGGATTAGGTATCTGCCTTCCTTATCTTTGAGGGTTTTCTCTAGATGGAAAGGGCATTTATTGTGAAAGATGATGGCTACTCCTCGTTTTTTTGTAGTAGACGAGGAGGTATAGAATTGTCGGAAGTGTTTGTCCAGGTATTTTGGAGTGTTCTTAGAGCTAAAGTGTGTTTCCTGGATTAGGATAATGTCCGCCTGCTTTCTTTGATAGTCAGTACAAGCTACCTTTCTCTTGCTTGGGCTATTGAGGCCTTTTACGTTGTGAGATAATATAGTCAGCCCCATGGTAAGATGTATTGGAGGGCTAGTGTAAGTGGGATCTGTGTGTTATACAGAGTGGTGGGGTGTGGTACCTGTACATCCAGTGTCTTTGGAGCGAGTGTGTTGCAGAGGCGGTCATTGATTTCGGACAGATGTCGCGGCATTCCGGTGGGGAGGGGAGGGGGAGGAAAGGAGACAAAAAACATTAGTAACATAAACAACAGTGGAGAACCAATAAGGGTCAAAGACTCTTGTGGATCTCTTGCCTTTGGGAGGGCAAATTGCCAGCAATTATCTGCACAGCCTGTGCAGTTGCCCCTGGAGTTTGGGGCATGCTCCTCCCAGAGGACTTTGTGGCTTGTCCTATAATAAGCTAGGACATGCCATGTCGGCTTCATGACGATAGCCAGGGAAGGGAGAAGACTCCCCCTCGACTTTTGTGGATGAAAATACAACTAGCGTGAACTTTGCATAACAACAATTTTTTTTTTTTTTTTTTTCCCCATTATTTTTATTTTATTTTTTATATGGGGATAAGGTAACCCAGAGACCAGCCAGGCGGACGCTATGGTGGATGTCTGCATTAAGGGGACGGCTACCTGTCAGGAGAGTAGTTCCTCATAGGGAGGGATTTATACTAGGGGGGTCTCAGCTGTGGGATCAGTGCTCTTACGATGCTAAGAAGGGCATTGATAATGTGGAGATCACTAGTTAGCACCTCTAGCTCACAGTCCCTCCCTTGCTTGTCTTCCCCAGGTATCGCACAATATATATATAATACAGGCGGCAGGGGGGGGGAGGGGGCGAACCATGACTCTCTTTCTATATAGTGGCGGTCATGCCCCGTGTCCCGTCGCCCCCACCCCACCCAACCCCCTCCGATAAACACTGACCCACCCCCCCCATCACATTGGGTGTTCTGTGCCACTATGCCCATGGGTGTGCACATTCCCCCCAGGACTAACGGGAAGTCCTTTGTGATGACGCCTCCATGACGCCGCAGGATCAGCTGTCCACACCGAGGGGTGAGTTGGGCGTGGATATGGGGGGAGAAGCGGCCGCCAGATGCGTCAACCGCATATATCGGGACTCTTTAGTGTGCCCCCTGTAGGGAGTGGGGGGCGCCCCCGTCATCTGTGTCTCCCTCTTCTGCAGTGCTGCATGGACCCTTCAAGATGGCTGCTGGCCGCCTCCGAGTGCAGAGCGCTTCCGCGGGGGTAGCAAGATGGCCGCCGTCTCAAACCAAACTTTTGAAGGTCCCAACTTTATGGACAACGTGGATGGACAAACGAGCAGTCCAGTGGTCGTGCCGCTTTAAGGCTCAACTGGTTGTTGCCGGACCTCAGTTAAGGGCCATATCCCGTGACTTGCTGCGTTGGCGAGTCACTCGGTTCCAGCCCGGCTCCGGGGAGGCTGTTTCTGCGACTTGCAGGTGCGTAATTTGTTCCTTGAGGCCCAGCTTCACTAGAAAGCGGTCTTGGTCTTCAGGGGAGCGTAGTATGTGTGCGGCTCCATTCTTTAGGACCTGGAGACCGAAGGGGAATACCCACCGGTACCTGATCCCCTTGTCTCGGAGGAGTCTGGTGACCGGGCCAATGGCTTTGCGCTTAAGCAGGGTAGTCGGTGAGAGGTCCTGGAAAATCAGGAGTTTGATCCCCTCAAACTCCACGGATCCCTTTGCGCGTGCGATTTGGCAGACTGCTTCTTTAATTCTAAAAAAGTGTAGCCTTGCGATGATGTCTCTCGGGGGATCGTTTGGCTGGGGCTTGGACCTGAGGGCCCTGTGACATCTGTCAAGATGGAGATCCGCTTCAGGCCTGTCGGGGAACAGGCTTGTCAGCCATTTTGTGAGGAACTCCTCCGGATCAGCGATCTCCTCAGGGACTCCTCTCACCCTGATGTTGTTGCGCCGATCGCGGTTTTCGGCATCTTCTTGTTTAAGCGCAAGTTCATTTATTTGTGCCTGCAAGTTTGTGGTCACTTTTTCAGTTTTGCGGACCGCTTTGATCGTTGAATCTAGCCGCGTCTCTACTTCGTCGGTTCTGGCGCCAATTCCGGCAATGTCTCTGCGAAGATCAGAGAGTTCAGAGTGTAAGTGAGATTTTAGTTCATCACAGAACTCTCTCATGATCCTGCGTGTCATAGCTTCCGTGGACCGGAGTTCTGATTGTTCCATAGGCGGATCATCCTCAGAATCAGAAGTGACATGCGGTGGTGAGGGTCCCATTCTGTGGGTGCGGGCCGGATCAGTTTTATTAAAGTAGGTAGTGAGAACTGCCTTGGTTTTGCCCGATTTTGTTTTGGCTTGCATCTCTGTATGCTCCTATCGTGATTTAATCCCGTTTTGTGGTGTTCACGCTAGTTTTAGTGCACTTTAAATGCTTCTAGTCTGGCGAGGGGGAAGGAGCTCTTCACTCACGCATCCATTCCCTTAGCCTTCGCGCATGCGCCTTCATTTCTTTATTTTTTAATCGTAGGTAGCCAAGCATTGGGGAGCTCCAACGTCAGGGGAGGTTTTTCTGCACAGTGGCTGTATATATATATATTTTTTCCTTTTTTTTTTTATTGTGAAGATTAGGGCTGGGGAGAGAGTGTGTTGGAATACAACTCAGAGCCCTGTTTTTCAGCTTTTCTGTGGTGCATATGCTTGTGTGTTACTCAGGCTGGTTAGTTTTTGTGTTTTGGTGTTTTTTATTTATTTATGTGCCTGGGGGGAGATATACCTTTAAATCCAACCTGCGGCGGCCATCTTGGATTTCGCCGACACGCAGGCTGGAACGCAGAGATCCAGGCAGCTCCGATCCTGCTGTAGCAGCTGTAGCAGCTGTTCTCAGCCCCCCTCCGCACCACAACAGTGCAGGCAGATCGATGGCAGCACAGGGAGGCCGGGGGGAATAGCAGGAAGGCGCGCTGGTCAGATTTTCTGCCGGCCGGGAGAGGTAAGGGCTGCGTGCAGCTACAGAGCCATGGCGGCCATGTTAATTAGCCTCCAGTCGCACCCGAGCCCTCCGCCACCCCCGCAGACCCCACAGGTAGTCTCAGACCCCAGTAGGGACGGCAGGAGGCGGGGGGGGGGGAGCGCAGGACCACGGAGCAGGAAGGCGCGTTCTGACGGACCGCTGGCCGGGGGAAGGTATGACCGGTACTCAGCTCTCTCTCCCTCACAGAGCAATGGCAGCCATTTTGGGTGCCATGTCCCGCTACTCCCTCACTTCTTCCTCCAGAGCGCGCAGGGGGAGATATGCTCAGGCGGGGGACAGGCTGCAGCACTCGTGAGGAAGGGCGATCAGGCCCCGGGGGACTGAGGCTCAGGTGTGGGTACAGCTCGCAGCACCCGTGAGCCCCCTAGGTGGAATGGCGCCGAGTGACAGGGGTGTGTAGCGCTCGGGAATAGGGAGACAGGCTTGGCAGTTGACAGCTCTGCTACAGCCGAGACCCGTGGGAGGAGGGGTGTCCAGGAAGAGAGATTTTCCTAATTTGGGTTGGCAGGAGTGGGAGGCAGACCAGGTTCCAATTTAATTGTTTAAAGGGGGGTTGGGGGGACAGATCTGCGAGTCAGCTCGCCTGTGTATTCTCCAGGGTCTCAAGAGGAGAGGGCAGAATCCAACTCACGTTTTTTCAGCTCTGTTCTTATACTTTTCTGTTCTGTGATAAAGTCAAATATGTTGTATTTTGCATCTGTGTGTGAGTGCCTGATTTTATGGTTTTATTGAGTGCCTGTTTATCCGTTTGATACTGCAGGGCCTCGTGTCTCTTCGGCCTACAGTAGGTTTACATGCAGCCACACCATCTAGGCCCCATAAGTGGGTAATTTCCCCAAATATAGTCCGATTTGATCAAGTCTCAGTTTGTGGTGATCCCCAGCTCTACTACACTCTAAATCTGTGTCTTTTTTGGTAATTAGAGCGACGATGCCCTGTGATGGATAAAGCTTGTGGTTTTGCTATCCAGGAGCTTAAGCACTACACGTCCATCTTGCCTGAGCTCCAAGCCACGCCCCCGCTTTATTATATTTTATACAGTATGCTGTTCTATTTTGCTTTATAATGTATTGTTGCATAGAGAACACAGGGTAATATTTACTAAGCAGTGCTAATCTACGAAAGACCTTGTAATACGGCTTATTACAGTAAATGTACCCTTTAACATAACATTCAAGTGAATTGCCTGTAAGGTTACTTTTGTCCTGGAAGGTGTGTTATGGAATAACATATGCAGTTAGAAGAAAAATGCAGGCACACTGAAAAGAATCACAGGATACTTATCAGCCGGTGCTCCATAACAGAAGAGAATCCTTAGGTCCCAAAGAAATCATCAGAGAGGATATGAGATATAGAGGCACACAGACTTGCTAAATAGATACATTTATTGTGTCAAATGAACCAACGTTCCGGTTGCAAATAACAACCTTTGTCAAGGGCCCTCACCTTGACAAAGGCTGTTATTTGCATGTAGCCCCTGTAAACAGCATGGGCTATAACATCTTCCTACTACTGTGGTAAGTCCTGTTAATGACAGGCCCCAGTAGTAATCATGGGTTTTCCCCCCTTGTAAGCCCTGCCTGATTGATAGATACAAGCCTCACTCTGCTGTAGGCCTGATGCAGAGGGGAGGTTCTGTTGATGTCATGAGGGGCGGGGCTGACCAAACTTAGTTGCAGTTCCTGTGTGCTCTCTGTTCTGTTAGTGTTGGAGTGTCTGACTGGACAGTCAGATTGTGTGAGCTAGATCATAGGTTCCAGAGGAGTAGGGCCTAGTGAGTTATAGGTGGACCAGTGCCCCTCACCCTGCTTAGGGGGTGAGGGAAGAGCTAGCCCCACCCTGAGCGCCCTGGGCTGAGGGTGGAGGCAGGGAGCAAATACCCCCCTTCAGACCATCCTGAGGAGAACTATTTGGAGGGAAGGAGAGGAGAAGGAGACAGATCCTGTACACTGTGAAGGAAGTGTTTTGCTGTGTACTATTGCTGCTGTGTGCTGCTCTAATAAGCTGTGAGTACAATAAAGACCCTGTGGCTTTTACCAAAGACTGTGTGATTTTGAGTATTCACCCCTGGACCAGGGTGGTTCCTCTATATGGGTCCTCTCCCATATCCCTGGGAGCTATAGAAGATGGAGGCGCTGCACCACCACTAAGATACCATGGAGGCCAATGCCCCAGAAGCCTGGTCCTGTCTCCCCCCATAACACCGTGGGAAGCTCAGGCCCTCCTGTTCCACGCAGGTATGCACCACCACTATGCATATAATCTGCCCTCATGCACCACAGATGTGTCGGGGGGGAGGGGGGAACAAGGGTTACATGCAGCTGAAAAATTTATTCATTTGGAACAATACATTTCCTTATTCAGCAAGTCTGTGTGTCAGTATCTCTTCTACCCTCTCTGTGGTATGGAATAATACAGCTCAGTAAATGTGACTCTTTAAGGTCCAATCCATTGCCAAAGGTGTTTTCCAGCATTGAAGGTGTATTATGGAGAAGCAGTTCTTGGTGAGTATGGCTCCCAGCGTACTAAGTGCAGTAAATAGTAAAATTAACAGGCACATTTAAACCCGTCCAGGAATGTTTTGCCAAGAAAAATGAGTTGACATTGGGATATGGACTAAGTTCTCTACTTTCAGAGCCACGAGATCACTTCTTTTAAAGTTTATTTTGTTAGCAGCAAATAGTTGGTCGTGGTTCCCACAATGTGTATTTCTAGAAAACATATGATGGATAGAATAAGGCATGGTACAAAGAAATATTGCTCAATATTCCCTAGATTTAAATGATCGGTCAATGCATATACTCACATCCACAGATAAAACAGTAGACTATAGTTTTTCAACTTTTGTCAACCATAGTCAAGAGAAAACAAAAAAGGTCACATATGTAAACATGAATAAAAATTATTTCTAATGCAATTAACTTTTTGTGTGCAGATGGAATATTGTTATGTCTATGTACAGTTCTTGTAAAAAATAATTAGCATTGATAGATGTGTTACATATCACTAAGAATTGAAGATTATAATATTATTTTCTTATATACCTGTAGCTCTGACAATGTACAAAGTGCTGCACCTGTGAGTATCTGTGGACCCCCAGCACTGTTTAGCTCCATGAGAGCCCCTGGTTCGCATCTTATAATCTTGCCCCCCCCCAAAAAAACTCACCCCCCCATGTGTGTGATTGAGAACAGACACATAGGGGCCTATTCTACTAGCTTCAAAGTGTGACAAATCACTTCTAAAGTACATTTTCAAAGCAAACTTGCATGCTTTGCTATTCTGTAAGCCTTTATCACATGTCCAAACCATGCAAAAAAGGCTTTTTTTTTAGAAGCGTTTTCATTCTGGCTGTGCAAATCCGGGCGGAATGACAAAAGTCAAATTTTTGCAAACTTGCTGTATTCTAGAAGCTCTGAAAAGTGGAAAAGGCTACATCACTTCTAAACAACTCACATTTGTTTCTCACTACCTCAAATCTGACAAGATTGAAATTGCAATTTCCCTCCATAGCCTGAAATATGAGGAGGAGGAGGAGGAGCTGCTGCCCTGAATGGCAGGGTTGTGGGTTCTAATACTGTTGGGTCTCATACTGATACCCCTTCAAAACAAGGGCCTTTAGATTTATTGGTCTTAAGCATATATTTTAGGATGTGTAACTCATTTAAATATACTTTGTACATGTAACGGTTAGACACCAACCCAATCTCACATTGGCCCCTGTGGTCTACTGGCCCCATTACATGTCTGTGTATATTGGGGTGCAGCTGCTGGCTTACAGGACTCCTGAGTCTCCCGCTGGGTTGGTATGGGGATATCAGCATGACAGGCGTCTGAGGTAGTGTCTCTGAGTCCTACTCACATTCGATGCAGTGCCTCCACCCCATCAGGATCTCTGCGGCCACAGGGGGATGTATCTGATGGGGAACTCCTCTGTGGTACCTCCTTCTGCAGAATGACTCCACACTCACACAGAAGGGATGTAGTGAACAAGGGCATCTTTATTTTCATCTGATTAGGCAGACTGCCCCTCATCGCGGTCGTGCTCAGCCGCTCATCTTTTTGAGGAACCCTCCCTTCCGAAGGTTCCTCCTCTCTCAATAGAGTTGGTTCACCTCTCCCCTAAGGGAGATCACCATCTGTGTCAGGTCCCTGAACACAGTGTGTAGTCAACTTGCACTGGAACCTGACGGCCTTGAACTGCTGCAGAAACTCCATGTTAACACCAGGCTGCAACCTAGACTCAACCACCAACTTTTGGCAGTTCTGTGTCTTATATAGACTCAGAAAGCAGACAACCCTCTGTGTCACTAACAGTGGACACAGAGCATGTTGTCACTTCCCTTGTTACATATGACACCTCACCAGGGTGTGAGGGCAAACCTCCATGATTGTTGCTGGCAACCCTGCATACTTACCAGGTTTACTGCCAGCATGAGAAAGAGATGTACACCATTTTTACACATGGCTACATACAGATATTAGCATATCTACCAGGGTACACGTTGCTTTTCCAGCACAGGCATCTCTCTGTAACTTTATTTGGAGGGAGGTTTGAGGGGACATATAAACCACTGGAGATACTATTAAGTTAGGAAATACTCCTCCATCCTCGCTTCCCCCTCCTCATTTTAAGTTGAGTTATTTCTTTATTTGATTTGGGAGCTCTGTTGGGAGGGTCGAGGTGCAGCTGCTTGCTGAGGAGGGAGGAAAAAAGAGACCTGCATGTTTTTAGAAACTGTCAGTTTTTCTTCCTTATCAGATAGGGAGCTAATTAGAACTTAAAGGGGAAGCTCCTCCCTTAACCTCTCTCCACAGGCACAACCTCCTCCCCTGACATAAAGGCTTATGAAGTCATGACTATAGGGAGGAGGGATAGTAGGGCATGGGGGACTGCACCCTGGCCCCTGACCCCCAAACCCACTTGCTCCACGAGCACCAACAATGATCACAGCGCTCAGCCTAGTACATTAAGTGCCCTGGTCGCACCTCCCCCAGCTCCTGCTGGTAGCTTGACCCCTGCATTCCCAGCTACATCATGGGCGCAGGTGGCAGCTCCCAGCAACAATAATGTTGGGTCACCGCCTAGCCTAACCAGGAAACATGGGGTTCGGTGCCCTATATCACTGGTGTGCTGTGTACAGTGCAGGTACTGTGCATCGGCAGGCCTGTATGATCATCCTCCTCACTGCGTGTGACATCACCTCCGTGTATTCCCACCTCCTCAGAGCAGCATAGATCTCACAGTTCTCAAGTTCCTCAGCAGTCCCAGCCTCCATGCGCTCTTGCCTTAATACAATTTCTACGCGTTTCGTAGCAATAGCCACTCCTGATGAAGAGAACCGCAAGATCTATGCTGCTCTGAGCAGGTGGGAATACACGGAGCTGACGTCACACACCGGAGCGCGCGGCGAGGAGGACGATTATACAGGCCTGCCGATGCACAGTACCTGCAACCCACAAACAGCATTAAAGACCCAGCTACCGAGAGCTTAACCTTTTTAAATATTGCCTGTAACAACGTTACAAAGTGTGAGTAGTATGTGTTTATGTTAACACTAAAATTCTTTGATAATTTCTGGTCTGCACTATGTCTCTCTTTTTTCCTTGAGGTACATTCACTCCAACATATCCTGGAGCACACCAGTGTTGTTGCCTGTATAGTATATAGAAAGCCAGCGCATCAGAAAAAACAAGTCCTGTTTTGTAATAAAAAACTGCAGTTGGTATGAACTCCTTCCATATAAACATGTATCATAGCGTAGTCCTAATAGCGTTAGGGGACTAGTACCTAATACCAGCGGCACCATATATGAATAATACAGACCAGAGTCCCATAATAAAGGAGAAATAAAGGGTACGGCGACCCATAAGTATCACTCACTTATATTCTCCTGGAGTGTCCAACCATAGGTATGTTCTAGGCGTGCAATCTCCCAGGTAGAATCAAATGTCCCCCCTTAGGTCACAACAGGGGTCCACCAATGTGTTTCAGGCAGTATGCCCTTTCTCAAGGTTTATTGAGAAAGGGCATACTGCCCGAAACGCGTTGGTGGACCCGTGTTGTGACCTAAGGGGGGACATTTGATCCACTTTTCATGGAATAAACACCATTTTGATGCTGCATGCCGTGAGCCTCCTTCTGTTCCTTTTGGCAGTGCACTGCCTTATCTTTTACCTGTTGTTGCCTGTATATCCTGGGGTTCCAAAAGCCGTCACTGCATTAAAGAGGCACACAACAGCCTGTGGTTGTAATTGCTTTATTACTCCCTATCTCTTGTAAGTGAGCATACATATGAGCCAAGCTCCAGTCCACACTCTCACATTTCTGTATACAGTGTACACTATTACTGTTTTTTCTTTCTGGGTTGATCTTGCTCCTTCTGGATTTTGTGGAGATTTGCAGTTAAAAACAATGACAAATTCTTTTGCAAAGTTAAAGGGAGTTCTGACATGAATCTTTTTGCAAAATAATTGCCCAGAACTTTGCTCCTCCAGGAACATTAAATCTGGCAACATCTGCAAATCCTTAGACTTTATAAAGATCAGACAAGGAAATTGTGTACAAACATGATTTTATCCTCTCAGTTTTTGTCTGTCAGTTCTTAGAAGTGCTGTGTGCATGCTTGGACACATAATTTTAGTAATCTATCTATCTATCTATCTATCTATCTATCTATCTATCTATCTATCTATCTATCTATCTATGTGAAAAAGAAAGTACACCCTCTTTGAATTCCATGGTTTTACATATCAGGACATAATAACAATCATCTGTTCCTTAACAGGTCTTAAAATTAGGTAAATACAACCTCAGATGAACAACAACACATGACATATTACACCGTCATGATTTATTTAACAAAAATAAAGCCAAAATGGAGAAGCCATGTGTTAAAAATTAAGTACACCTTATGATTCAATAGCTTGTAGAACCACCTTTAGCAGCAATAACTTGAAGTAATCATTTTCTGTATGACTTTATCAGTCTCTCACATCGTTGTGGAGGAATTTTGGCCCATTCTTCTTTACAACGTTGCTTCAGTTCATTGAGGTTTGTGGGCATTTGTTTATGCACAGCTCTCTTAAGGTCCAGCCACAGCATTTCAATCGGGTTGAGGTCTGGAATTTGACTGGGCCATTGGAACACCTTGATTCTTTTCTTTTCAGCCATTCTGTTGTAGATTTGCTGGTGTGCTTGGGATCATTGTCCTGTTGCATGACCCAATTTCGGCCAAGCTTTAGCTGTTAGACAGGTGGTCTCACATGTGAGTCTAGAATACTTTGGTATACAGAGGAGTTCATGGTCGACTCAATGACTGCAAGGTTCCCAGGGCCTGTGGCTGCAAAAACAAGCCCAAATCATCATCCCTCCACCGCCGTTCTTGACAGTTGGTATGAGGTGTTTGTGCTGATATGCTGTGTTTGGTTTTCTCCAAACGTGGTGCTGTGGATTAAGACCAAACATCTCCACTTTGGTCTCGTCTGTCCAAAGGACATTGTTCCAGAAGTCTTGTGGTTTGTTCAGATGCAACTTTGCAAACCTAAGCCGTGCTGCCATGTTCTTTTTAGAGAGAAGAGGCTTTCTCCTGGCAACCCTTCCAAACAAACCATACTTGTTCAGTCTTTTTATAATTGTACTGTCATGAACTTTAACATTTAACATGCTAACTGAGGCCTGTAGAGTCTGAGATGTAACTCTTGGGTATTTTGCAATTTCAATGAGCATTGCACAGTCTGACCTTGGGGTGAATTTGCTGGCACATGACTGTGAAAAAGAAAGTACACCCTCTTTGAATTCTATGGTTTTACATATCAGGACATAATCACAATCATCTGTTCCTTAGCAGGTCAAACAATTAGGTAAATACAACCTCAGATGAACAGCCACACTTGACATATTACACCGTGTCATGATTTATTTAACAAAAATAAAGCCAAAATGGAGAAGCTACAGTGGCGGCCGATCTGAGTCTAAGTCGGCTAGATCCGCGGCTTTCAGATTATCCCGGTTAGGTGCGTTTTTTTGTAGTTTTCGCCCGGAGTGAACTGCGTTATTTTCGCACTCGTGATATTAGCATTTTATTCTCGCTGTCTGCAATACTGCAATGCCGTGTAAAAACTCAGGGGGACGTTTGCGACCTGTTGACTTGGAAGTCTAATACACAGGCGACACGTTTTATCCGAGCACGGCTAGCACCGCAAGCCGGGGGATGCCCCGGCGTGCTAGCCGCACTCCCTCAGCGTGCCGCGCATCATCGATGCGCGGTCACGCGTCATCGGGTGCCTGCGCCCCCTGCACGCGTGTCCAGGGCTCCCCGAGGGAGCCCTGGTGTCCCGCGATGTGGGGGACGGCGGCAGGGGGTTCCGGGGGACCCGGCGGACCCGGCAGCGGGAGGGAGAAAGCCCCGATCGGAGGGCGCTCCTCCGCTGCTTCGGCGCGTGCCCGGCACCCTCCGGCGCGCGCCAGGTTACTGCTGCGGCCGAGAATGGGCAAATGCTCGAATAAACTCGGCCGCAGCAGTACCTTCGTGGTTCAACCTACGTCAGTACACAGTCTGTGTGTGCGCGCGCAGTAATTGTAAATTTGCATATTTAAAGTATACATGCATTTGCAGTGCTGTGCTGCTGTACAGTATGTCTCATTTGAAAATTGTTGAAACGCATAGGCATGTACAGTACTGTAACAGTGTCACATTTCTGCATATACAGCGCTCTCCCCTCGCTCAGGATAATTAACTGCACTGCAGGGTATTTCAACTTCTTATCTTCTGTGCAATGCAATACATCTCTCCCACACCATTCCTTTGAACGTGTGTCTGGTTTCAATCACATTCCTGCTTGACAGCAGGAATTTACTGTGCATGCGCCTGTAACTTCGCCCACCACTGCTTGCTTGCCTGAGTGAGTAACCAAAATTTTTTTTTTATTATAATTTTTTTATTTTTATTTTCTCCTCAAGCCTGCAAAAACTATCTTACTGTATTACGATATTCAATCTGTGCTGTAGCTTTTGACTGCGACCCTGTGCATTTGACTGCACATGGTTGATTTGTGTGCTTTTTACGTACTGTATTTGGGGGTGTATTATTATGATGAACTGCCTTTTGAAATTAAAGTATGTCTTTAGCTTTGAACTTCATGCAGCTGTACCTGTAGCCTCCTCCCCCACGAACGCTAGCTCAAGGATTTGAAATTCCATGGAGTCGTTAATTTTCTGAATCTTGCCATTGTGTTCTTAATTCGTCCATAGCCGAGTTACAAAGCCTCAGTGCGCCTGCGTGTAATCCTTTTTGAGATGGGAGCTGCTTACTGCGCATGAGTCACCCAACCCCCCCTCTCCACAGAGTCGTTAATTTACTGAATCTTGCCATTGTGTTCTGAATCCGTCCATAGCCGAGCTACAAAGCCTGACTGCGCCTGCGTGTAATTCTCTTTGAGATGGGAATTTTGAGGCTTTGTTTACGGCAACACTTTGGAAAATCCCTTCTCAAATTTGATTTGCACAGAGCATCACCTCTCTATGCGCCTGTGTGTAATCCCCTTTCGGATGGGACCTAATTTATTCCTGCTCATGCGCCTGTAACTTTTAACTGTTATTTTATCCACAAGCCTGCAAAAACAATCTTGATATTACGATATTAAATCTGTGTGTTTGCCTGCACATGGTTGATTTGTGTGCTTTTTATGTATTGTTTTTGGGGGGTGTTGTGATCAAATTACAGTATTATGATGAACTGCCTTTTGAAATTACTGTACTCTACAGTACAGTATGTTATTTCTTTGAACTGCTGCACGACTAATCCTTCATCCCTCCCCCATGCACACACAAACTCTTATCAACAGACACCTCCACATAGTCATTAATTTTCTGAAGTTAGTTAGTCATTGTGTTTTTAATCTGTCCCTAGCCGAGCGTCAATCGCCTCACTGCACCTGCGTGTACTCTAATCCTTTTAGAGATCAGAGCTTGCTGCTTACTACGCATGAGTCACCCAACCCCCTCTCTCCACAGAGTCGTTAATTTTCTGAAGTTAGTTAGTCATTGTGTTTTTAATCCATCCCTAGCCGAGCGTCAATCACCTCACTGCACCTTCGTGTACTCTAATCCTTTTAGAGATGGGAGCTTGCTGCTTACTGCGCATGAGTCACCCAACCCCCTCTCTCCACAGAGTCTTTAATTTTCTGAATATTGCCATTGTGTAATCCTCTTTGAGATGGGAGCTAGCTGATTACTGCACATGACTCACCCCCCCCCCCAACCCTCTGAGGCTTAGTTTACGGTAACGCTTTGGAAAATCCCTTCTCGATTTTGAAATGTAAATCTGATTTGCACAGCATTGTGAGAATTGAGAGTTAAAAAAAACATTAACTGATTCATGTTGTTTTGTCATTCATTCTTATTCATTGGTGTACTGAAGGGGTGGGGGGGTTTGTGGTTGTTGTCAATGATTATGAGTAGCAGGAATGTGAATAAATATTCATTTTATTTTATCAGGAACCAAAAAATACAAATATAAAAATAATCATACATACATAATGCTGTCTTTATTAAGTTCTTCTGGCAGATTGAAATTGGATAAACATTTAGAAAATATTTGTAAAACATGGGGAAACATGAATAATGCACATTTATAAGAATATTATTTAATAATATATACTGTAATGTATAATATATATATTATATAGTAATATTATTTTTTCCGTCTTTATCTTGTTCCTCATTCTGTGTACAGTACAGTAGTTCATTGAGAGAGGAGAGGTTTTGTGTAAATCATTACTGCTGTTTATATATTGTAAATTTGACTGTACAAGCAGATTAGACTGGACCCAACACCCCGCCTCCCCCCAGGCCACCCTTTTTCCTGAAACGACAAGAAAACAAAAAATTAGTGCAGTTATGTGCGTACTGTATTATGGCATTGTGTGATGTGTAGTACTACTGTACATGGCTGGTGCTGCTTTCTCTGGAAAAAAAATTTGAGCAGTTAGTAGGCAGTTACTGTAGTACTGTCAAACTAGTCTACTGTATACTGGAACTACTGTATACTCTGACTACTGTTAAATACTATGTACTGTATCCTGATGGCTGGTGCTGCTCTCTCTGTAAAGAAAGAACTGTTACTACTGTATACTCTGACTATTGGGAAAGAAAAAATCTGTGCCATACTTACCTGTATCATACTGTACTTACAATACTACAGCACAGTACTACTTTCCTGATGCTTGCCCATTACGCGCGATGACAATGGGCAACACAGTGGCAATATGGTCTATATATTTATTGCAGCGTTCCACGGTGAGTACATCGTTCCAAAAACGCATTATGCCTTTCAACAACTCATCCTTTTTGGAGGGTTTCGCCACTTTCCGGATATGGTCCTTCAGCTGATGCCAGACCATTTCGATCGGATTGAAGTCTGGCGATCTGTCATTGGAAAAAAAGGAAAATTAGTTTAAGAGATACAGTACACAGTAAAAACAGTGGGAAAAAATGAGACTTCACCCAGTTGATACCGCGCTCAAGGATATGCGCTGTTGACGCGGTGTGCTTCAGATCGTTGTCCTGGTAGAAGCGGTTACCATTGGGGAACTCGCGTGTGATGTATTGCACTATCTCAGGGACAATGTTGTCTTGGAAGAAAGCTTTATTCATGATTCCTATAGCAAGAAAAGTGCTCAAAAAACTGCACAATAGTATAGTGCATACAGTAAGGCTACACCAGTAAAGTACAGTGCATAAGGCTACATTATATTTCATATATTTTACCTTCAAAGATGACAATGCATCCTGGTCCACGCGTAGAGATGGCACCCCACACATGCAGCTTCACGGGGTGTTTTGGCTGCGGCTTAAAAGATATGCGGCCTTTTTTGTGGAACACAAAGCTTGCAAATCTATCCAGCGACACAGTAGACTCGTCAGTGAAGATGCAATCCTGGAAAGTTTCCCCACTGTCAATCCATGCCTGGGCCTGGAGCACTCTTTTGATTTTGTTTGCGTCCCTTATCATGGGGTACGCTCTGTAATGACAAGGAATAAATAATTTTAGCGGTACAGTACAGTTTCCTAAACAACACTTTTACCTCCTGTACTGTCCAGTACTAACCTCACACGTCCATATTTCCATCCAATGCTGCGTCTCATCTTCTTTATGCTGGTCTCGGATACAGTGAGATTGTGATTTTCCTGCAGAGTGTATTTGACCCTTAATGCACTCTTCTCATCATTCTCCTCACTTATTTTGTCCATCAGAAGAGTTGTCTCCCTACAATGTAAAGAAAAACATTCCGGTAAGTAAAAATATTAGAGACAGTAGATCAACAGGATACAATATATTGTTCTATTAATATGCAGCAATATAAAACTGTTGTAATATAAATATACAACATATATATACTGTTGTAATATAAATATAAATATACAAAATATATACAGTATACTGTTGTACTATAAATATGAATATTCAAAATATATATACTGTTGTAATATAAATATACAAAATATATATACTGTTGTAATATAAATATATAAATATACAAAATATATATACTGTTGTAATATAAATATAAATATACAAGATATATATACTGCTGTAATATAAATATAAACATACAGGCCCGACAGTTTATTCGAGCATTTGCCCGTTTTGTGCCCCTTATGAACGGGGCTTATTCCGGCTGGCGCCAAAACGGAGCCGTGAGCGAGCCGCATCTTTCCGCATCTTCCCCTTCCCGCGCGTTTAATTAAAATGCCCCCCTACCCTTCCCCGAACCACTGGCTGCTCCCCCTGGCTTGCGCAAAGCTGCGCGCAGCGTCCCCCTTACCCCTGCTGCCTCTGCAGCCTTCGGGGATGCCGGGGAACCCTGGGCCGTGTGACCGGCGCCAGAGTGACGCGCTGCACGCGCCAGGGAAATCCCCAAATGAGCCGCCGGCTTGCCGTCGGCTCCCCCACACCGCGGCTACGGCCGTGTTCAAATAAACAGTGTCGCCACTGTACAATATATATATATTGTTGTAATATAAATCTACAGAAATAACAAAAATATTAGATACAGTACTGTAGATGTACAGTACATTTTTGGATCGAATTTTTTTTTTAAAGAGTTATAAATATACTTACGCGTTAGTTACCCTTGGTGCCCTTTTGCATTCTCTGTTTTTTCCGTGTGCATGATAGCTCACGGTGGTTGCTGGCACAATGAGGCCAAAAGTAGTTAACCAGCGTTGGATAGCAGCAATTCGGTGTCCGCTCGTGTACATCTCCTTAATTCACATGCTGAGATCCTTGGAAATCTTTTTAACAACCATTGCTGCGAGTAGAAAGAAATACAAACACAAGAATGTATATTCGATGTTTAGCCGATGTGTATTCAATGTGCAGTGAATCCACAAAATGGATGGTGTATTTATACGGTAATGACTCACATTAGAGTACGCCCACTTTCAACACCTGTACCTCGCTGCCATGCATAAAAGGTTACACACTTTGCATAGCCCACCACTTGATGATCTTTATCTGAACTGGCCCTTGTCCAGATACTGCCTTGTGCCACCTGCTTCCATGGGGCAACCCCGATTCTACGGACGCAGGAACCCACTCGCCTCTGCCGTGCCTGTCATGCAGAAAAAGCTAAAGGCGGCTGCCATTTCCACGCCAAGGCAAAAACGACAGGCTAAGGCCAATAAAGAAAACCTTCTGCTGACCCCAAAGGCTAAGGGTTTTCATAGACGTCAGCCTTATTATGTCAAGAAGATATACGGTGATGTACTCTCGACGCAAAACGATTGGCAGCCAACCCATCGAAACTGCAGACCACTTCCTCACATACGCTTCGACGACTCTGCCGCCGCTGTCACGGAAATCTTCAGCCCGTCTTCTCCACCCCTCGTCCTCGACGCTGCCGCCGCCCTCCCGGAAACCCACAGGCCATCTTCTCCGTTCTATCCGCCGACGCTGCCGCCTCTGAAAACCAGAGGTCACTTTCTCCTTTGCTCTTAGACGACTCTGCTTCTCGCCCGGAAATCAAAAGGTCACTTTCTCCATCCCTCTTCGATGACGCTGCCGCTTCTCCTCTACAGGATATCCACAGGTCACCTCCTCCACCCTTCTTCGACGTCGCAGCCGCTTTTCTCCATGGAACCCCCATCTCATCCTCCGTTGCACCCATCCACCCAGATGTCCACACGCCATGCACAAGAAGCAGCTCGTTAGACCGGATGCTGAATGGGATAAGTGTGGATCTCCCCGGGAACTCTATTGTGCTAGCAAAGATAGATTTGGTTCTGGAGACCATGTTAAATGTGGAGCAACGGATGCTACATATGGATCAACGGATGATACATATGGATCAACGGATGCTAGATATGGATCAACGGATGGATCGAAGATAGAGGCTGACATAGCGGGTATACATCATTTGCTCGGTGTTAATGCCCCTGTTTCCCCGACGCCGGAGCAGGGGGTTGACATGCATGTGATGAATGGGAGCATCAACCCCCTTCCATCACCAAGCGCACCCCCTCCACCTGAAGATGTAGTGTACATGTATGCTGTTGAGGAGGACATGACAACCCTGTCAAGACCACGCCAGTAGACAACACAGCGACCATGACCGGAGGAAAGCTTCCTCCCAGACAACCTACCATCGCCCATCGCCTCAAGCACACCCGCTTGCAGAAGACCTACATTCGCTCGCATCGATACGGTGCCCGACATCACCCTGTGCGATCTGCCACCGACGCTCAGGGAGAAGTATAGGGTGATGAGTGCAGGTGCACCCCACAAGTATGCCTTGTTACTTTTTAAGCACCTATGTTCCCTACTCGTTATACTGCGACTGGGCCTTCAGAGTGAACTACGACGTAAATCGCGTAAAAAAGGCGCTTCCTGCCAATTTAAGAAAGAACATTGTGGATGAAATGCGGCGCTTTTATCCAATTACAGATCCTGTAATGAAAGGCGTTCGAGACTGCATTAATGGCGTTTTGCGCCATGCAAGTGTAGCCCCCGGTAAACAGCTCAGGCTATACCTATCTTCCTTCTACTGTGATAAGTCCTGTTAAGATCAGGCACCAGTAATCATCATGGGTTTTCCCCCTTCATAGCCCTAACCTTAGTGGTAGACGCAGGCCTGGACTCTGCTGCAGGCGTGAGCAAGAGGGGAGGCTCTGCTGACACCATGAGGCGAGGGGCTAGCTCTATATTTAGCAGCCAACTCCGGTGAGTTGGTGTTGTTCTTCTTCTTCTGTGCTTGTGTGCTGTGTTCCTCTCTTTTGATGGTCCACACACATTCTGTTGCTGGCTCAGAGAATTAGCGAGCCACAGTTGGTTTGACGGCTCTATTATAAGCCTATCAGTGTTTAATAACTCAAGGTAAGCGCCTGGTCTTTTTTACAACAAATATATTCAGTTACCAAGTTTTTCCCTAAGCTTGGTCGCAGAGTTCCCATTCCCGGGTACTTCACTGAATCAGTCTGTCACCCAGGGAACAATGATGTGTGTGGAAGTATCTCTGTGTGTGGTCCTGGAGCTTCTGCAGTGCTGGGAGAGGACTGAGGCAGACGCAGCTAGCTGGAAAAACCTGTCCCTGCCCATAATAGACTCCTCGTCTGAGCCCAGGTGTTAACAACAGCAGCAGCAGCAGCAGCAGCAGCAGCTATCCATAAGAGGGGATACTCTTTGAATTATCCACTGCCTGATTACATCCTGTTTTCGGTAAGCAGGTACCCCCACCCGAGTTGGAGAATCTTGCCTGAACCTAATATATGTTTTTATGTACTATTTTATGTGTAATAAGTGTATTTTATGATATTAATGATATGCCATATTAAATGCCATTGTGAGTAGTTACCTGTTGTTCTCAGCGTTTGTTAAGTGTTGTTTGTTTATGTATGTGTATGTTTTACAGTATTATGCTATGATTTGATTTCTTTGTATATTTACATGTTTACCCTTACCACGTGGAGCATCCAATCAGACGGGCGATTTCCGTGGCTCTGGTTGTATATTTTATAATATATATTTTATAATATCTATTAGAATTGCTTTGATCATTACAGTGTTGAGCGCCACTGATATAACTTCTTTTCCACTAGAAGTCTTGTTTGATTACATGCAGTGGTGGATTATTCAGATACACATAAATACTTACACGGCCATGTGTAAGTAAACACAATGTTTGGTAACTTTCATAGGGCAAAATCTCTCTCTCCCAGCAGTGATAGATAATTTGTATGGTGAATGGGTATATAAAAATGTGTATAACACTGTACTCACACGGCCCAGTGTGAGCAATTGCAGGGATTTGGTATCTTTTTAGGTTAGCATTAACCCGTCCGCATCTGGTGGTCAGCACAATGAGGGCTGTCTTCAGGTTCCAAATTGGTACAGGACTCTCTTATTGTCAGGTGGGCTCTCCCCCCCGGTGTTGTGATGTATAAGTTATATGGGAGGGGAAAACGAGTGAGGCACGGTTCACTTGTATATATTGAATAAAATAAATTTATTAATAATTACAACGGGACTCACATAGATTACAGGTAGACCCCTGGCCTCCTTACGTGGTCCAGGATCAGGTGTTATTAACAGCTATCACAGCCGGTCCCGCGTCCGGGATCAGGAAGGGAGACTCTCCTGCTCGGCTGGAAATGCTGCACAGTGATCTGACTGAGGAAGCCGATCCGTCGGCGAAACGCGTTGCTCTAATCACCTGCTGAAACTGACCCACTGAGGCTTCCGTAGTCAGATCACTGTGCAGCATTTCCAGCCGAGCAGGAGAGTCTCCCTTCCTGATCCCGGACGCGGGACCGGCTGTGATAGCTGTTCATAACACCTGATCCTGGACCACGTAAAGGAGGCCAGGGGTCTACCTGTAATCTATGTGAGTCCCGTTGTAATTATTAATAAATTTATTTTATTCAATATATACAAGTGAACCGTGCCTCACTCGTTTTCCCCTCCCATATAACTTATACATCACAACACCGGGGGGGAGAGCCCACCTGACAATAAGAGAGTCCTGTACCAATTTGGAACCTGATGACAGCCCTTATTGTGCTGACCACCAGATGCGGACGGGTTAATGCTAACCTAAAAAGATACCAAATCCCTGCAATTGCTCACACTGGGCCGTGTGAGTACAGTGTTATACACATTTTTATATACCCTTTCACCATACAAATTATCTATCACTGCTGGGAGAGAGAGATTTTGCCCTATGAAAGTTACCAAACATTGTGTTTACTTACACATGGCCGTGTAAGTATTTATGTGTATCTGAATAATCCACCACTGCATGTAATCAAACAAGACTTCTAACAACTTCTAAAAGTGATTTTATATGCTTTTCTAATCCCTTGCTCCCCCATTGCCTGTTTGTTTTCACGTCTCTTTAAGGGCTCTGGATTAACCCTTTTTCTGGGGTGGAAGCAGAAGGGATTCTGTTGCTGGCTCAGAGAATTAGCGAGCCACAGTTGGTTTGACGGCTCTATTATAAGCCTATCAGTGTTTAATAACTCAAGGTAAGCGCCTGGTCTTTTTTACAACAAATATATTCAGTTACCAAGTTTTTCCCTAAGCTTGGTCGCAGAGTTCCCATTCCCGGGTACTTCGCTGAATCAGTCTGTCACCCAGGGAACAATGATCCCTGCTTCAGCACATAGTCCCCACATCGTGGAATCTGCAGTCATTTCTGGTTTCCCTGATACTCCTTACCAAATACCCACTTCAGAGACCAGTACAGTTATGATTACCCCCCATGTACTGTCTGTGTTCTCCCCTTCTCAAAGCTTAGGGTTAAAACCGTACAGTGGTCAGTATGCCCCTCCTGGGGTTCATGTGGTGTTCCCAGGAGGGTTTGCTGACACACTGTTTTCACTCAAAAGTGACGCTTTTTCATATGTGCTAGCTAGAAGCCTGCACACAGTTTCCCCTCTCTCTGAAATTTGCCTTGCCGGCCCTGATACTCGGAGAGGTAAAAACCTCCCTTCAGAATCTCTTTCTATAGAGGTCGTCCTTGCTGTTAGTTCCCCTGATTTCTCTGCCCATGCAAACCCTCCAGGGATCAGCATATCTGTGGTTACCCGCTTAGTACAGTCTGAGACCACCCTGCTTATATTACAAGTCCTGGTGTTTAAATCTGAGCTATTTAGTTTTACTGCCCTTGCTAAACCTCAGTCCCTCAGCACTGCAGCTAAACGTGCTCCAGCAACCGTTGGGTTACTCGGGGTAAAAATTTAAATTCCTGTCTTAAAGGGTACTTTCTCACACATGTCCAGCAAACCTAGAACCTCAGTGATTGATTCTAAGTCACTTATCACTATATCTGATTTCCTCACTAGTCAAACCCTGACACCCTCACCACTGGCTAGGAGTCCCGTTATCAGAATTTTTGCACTAGTAAACACGCCTAAATCTGTTTTTGTCATGACAAGCACCCCTTTTGTTAGGGCCCTTGCAGTTTTGGATAAGACTCCTTTTACTTCAAAGGTTTCTGCTATTGAGAGTTTCCATGGTTCCAACTTACAGCTTATTGTCTCTTTAACTCCCATCATTACTCTCCCATTACCAGTCACTGATTCGCAGGCACCAGCTCCTGACGCTAGTTCTCCTATCGGTACCCCTGCTTTGCGAGATGTTTCTGTTATGGATTCCGAGCCTCCAGCTCCGGAGTAAATTCCTTTACTTGCTGCTGTTTTTGTAGTCTCTCAGGTCCCTGTCACTGAAGTACAGACTTCAGCTTCTGATGTTAGCTCCCCTCCCTCCGCTACCCTTGCTCTGACTGATTCTCACGTTTCTGATATTAAAGCCCCAAAGCCTATTCCTACTCCCCAGACAATACTATCTCCCACTGTGGGTTCCCCAGTATTTGGGAGCTCCACTGCTGAGTGCTTCTCTGCCTCTGTAAAACGATGGTTTTCCCCCTCGGAACCTTCTGTTGCCCCTGTTATTTCCTTTGAGTTGGAAATACTCTGTACGTATCCCAAGATTTCGGTCTCTATGTCTGGTTTACTGCTTGCCTTGTCACCTTCCATACCAATACCGGGAAATGCTCCCACCCACCCTATACCCTCACTGACCACTACCTGGGAGACCTCTGGAGGAGAAGTCCCTCTCAAATTCCTACATGCAGAGGTCAGCCAAGACTTTGTCTGTCCCGAAGGTCGCCCGGGTATATTCGATCAACTATCAAGACCGCTTATCCTAAATTCTGGTCCCATTACTAAAGACTGGGCTCCCAGTGGAGGTTCTTCTGCCGTTTCTGCTCCGGAACCCTCTGGTTCTTCACAGCCTTGGATTCCCAAGCCATTTCGCGGGGCGAGCCATGTACCAATGATATCTCTACCACCACTCTCATATCCTGAATAAAGAATTTGTTTTTAAAAGATGTGACTGTAAACCATACTGACTGACTGTAAATGTTTTTACTTTCTATACATAAATGTTTTCACTACTGTAGCAGTGTAAGGAATCCGCTCCTCGTTTTACTGTTTGCCTTACCTTGCAGACGAGTGCGGTCCTGGAGCACTTCTCCTGATGTTTGCTGCAGCCTGGATTCACTCACCAAAGTAATGCTGCCACACGCCCCTTCTGCCATTGGTTCACGGACCTTTAAGTATTGCCTTCCCACAATGCTCCCTGCCGAGCATAGTCCTTCCTGGATGTCTCTGTGTTCTGCCATAAGCCTTGTCTTGTCTGTCGCCTTGGTTCCTGAGACCGGCTGCTAGTGTCACGCAGCGGTCTGTTCCTGAGCTGAAGCGGAGTACTCTCCTTGTTGTCTTCAGCCCCCGGTTCCTGTGACCGGCTGCTAGTCTCATGCAGCGGTCAGTTCCTGTTTCCTGTGCTGAAGCTGAGTACTCTCCTTGTTACTTCAGCTCCTTGTTTCCTGTGACCGGCTGCTATATTCACGCAGCGGTCTGTTCCTGTTTCCTGCACTGGAGCGGAGGTTTCCCTGTGTATCTTCAGCTTCCTGGTTCCTGGGGCCTACTCTTTCCCTAATCTAGAGTGGCCGTGTCCTGGTTCCTGCGCTGAAATGGAGGATTCCCCAGCCCGCTCAGGACTCTTGCGCTGAAGCACTGGTTTACAGTGCAGCTAGGCGGTGTGCTACTCTGGTCTGTCTACCACCTCCTGAGACCAGTACCATGGGCCATGGTCGCCGCACGCGCAGAAGCCACTCCCGCGCTCCTAAGCTGAAGCGGGGCTCTACTGACTACCTGTTGCCGAACTCCTGCTTGAACAACGTTTACCCTGATATCTCCAGTCCTGATCCTGGCGTGTCCACCGACGATGCTGTCTTCTCCTATCCTGATCCTGCTACATACGACTACGAACTGCGCAATCCGGATCCGCCTGCGCGGTCTAAGGTCGGTGCTTTTACAACCCCACCTCAGCCACGCGGTCCGACCCAGGTTTGTGGCGAGCACAGCCGTGACAAGCAGTAAACCATACACCTGTTGATGTTTTGAATTGCTGTGCACTTAAAATGTTTCTACATTGTACAGTATTTGTAAATAAATGTTGTTGTACTTACTCCACCAATAAAATAACATGTTGATTTGTTTTACATTGTTCCATTGGCTCCTTTGCTACTGTAACAAAATAGAGTGTTTCTAGAATGTACACTACTGTCCAGGCACACTGTACTGTATACTGTAGGAATGCTCAGTACAAGAGTATTAAAAAAAATAGAAGACACATACAGTACTGTACTGTATGTACTGGCACTGTATAGAAGACACATACTGTACAGTATGTACAGTACTGTAATACATGTAAAAATAGAAATTGGTAAGGCGGTTCACTGCTGCCGCCGGGGTATGAATGGATCCACACGCAAATAAAAATAAAAGGTTATTTATTGGTGCATACTACACAAAAAATCCGCCACAGAGCAAACTCTGACGCGTTTCGTTCCAGCAGAAACTTTGTCAAAGAGTAATACTCTTTGCACCAATAAATAACTTTTTATTTTTATTTGCGTGTGGATCCATTCATACCCCGGCGGCAGCAGTGAACCGCCTTACCAATTTCTATTTTTGCTCATTATACCTCGGGCTGGAGCACGCTGACTTCCTCTTCCGGTTCACAGTTCACTGACGTCATCGCAGACCGGAGACCGGCGAGTCAAGACTGTGAGTGTTTATCTCCCTTCCCCTACCTCCGCAGAGAAGATTCCTTGATCGTGGGTGACACCGTGTGTAGGAGGGCAGTGGCGGAGGGTAGCGGTGTACTTAGCCTGTGTTTCTCAACAGGAGACACGGCGGTATCACTGCTATTTTATTCCTCCTTACCACATCTAGCCCCTACCCGTGATAGTCGCAGGCCACGTTTCAAGTGGGGTGTATAACACCACTATATTATTCAGTAGAGGAACAGTGGACGGAGGAGTGCATTATTTACTTCTGAATGTGCAGTACATTTCTGGTTTCTGTGTAGGACATGCTAGAATCCATTTAGTAGCACCAGTTCTTTCCTAGGAGTAATTCTAGGATATTTGTTGTCTGTAATACATGTAGAATAAATGCATAGTTTTTATTTTTTCAGGTTTATTACACAGTATACTGTTTATAAAAAAGTATTGTATACTGTACGGCCGGAAAACATCAGCATACTGTTTCAGGTACAGTATTCTATCCTAATCAATAACAACGGCCACTAAACTGTACACTCCGGTACGTGGCTTTTTAAATCCGATTCAGCAATGTGCAGGCATTGTTACAAAAAGCGATATTATCCATCGAAATCCCTCCATTAGCCGCTTTCTTTTCTGAGGAAAAACAAAAAGAAAAGTTTTACTGTAATGGTCTAAAGAAGTTCCCAGCCAGTCCCACCAATAATTTTCTCGGGGGCGTCTCCTGTTCACATGCGCATGCACCTACCGTCGATGTAATGACACGCATATGCATTTCAAGAAGGTTCCAATGCGCATGCGCCTAGCGTTCCACCAATTGTTCAGTATCTGCAGTACAGTACTGTAGAAGCCGCTCAGCCAATGATATTGCTTACAGGAGAATCGCTTGACTTTTGAATCGCACCGATATTGATACTGTATTGTCAAAATAAAAAAAACACAGAAAATAATACGGCAACAATACTCACCATAGAATTTCCCATTCAGCTGGCGCCGGCGCCGGGCCACTGCCAGTAAAGTGTTCTTGATCATCCACGTCGATAGTTTGCAGCGGGACTAGTCCACCTGTAGTAAGCTGATGAGGCTGGAAATTGCTTAGGTACATGCAAGCTTGATCGAAACTGCACGCGAAATCCGACTCAGGCTCAGGGTTGTCACTGACGGTGGGACCGTTATCGGAAGCCGGTGGCGGTGCATTGCTTGGTAGCGACTGTCGTTTCTTAGTTGGTTTTAACACGACCCTTCGCCTTTTGCCATCTGCATGATCATAGATACAGGAAAAAGCCGGTGATACACACCAATAACCTCCAACAAATTGTGGCTCAATACGATAAAAACAGGGATCGCTACATAACCTTTTCCTTATTGCACGCTTCCACGTATGAGGAGCTGGCGAAAATTTGTAAAAGTCATAGTTTTCGATAAAATACTGATAAATTTGAGCAACTGTTGCCATCTTATCATCTGTTGCATTAATCGCGGCCCATATCAAATACGCGTAACTTCTGTCGGGTTTTTGGAAAACGGGCTGCACTTGAACACTAATGGCGGGCGGCGGGTCTCTGGAGAATACTGTAACCGAAACTGGTCTTTGTCTTTCTTTAATATGAAAAGCCTAAATTGATACATTTTTGCAACCTCGTCCTTCAGTCTCAAGGCCAATTTACAATAGCACACTGTGGTATCTTTTTTAAACGAAACACCTGCAAGTCGACACATTACT
This sequence comes from Ascaphus truei, assembly GCF_040206685.1. Classification (NCBI taxonomy): domain Eukaryota; kingdom Metazoa; phylum Chordata; class Amphibia; order Anura; family Ascaphidae; genus Ascaphus; species Ascaphus truei. Next base: position 493,030,454 of record NC_134483.1, on the reverse strand, counting down.
GAAGCGCATGCACATTACAATTCATGAATATCTGCCATCTGGCGGACACGCGAAGAATTGCAACCTATTAAATCCGAACCATTCTCAATAAACGCATCAACCGCGCGTCAACCACGCATGACCCGTGGTTGAGAACGCAAAATGAATGCGGCATGCTCCAGGTGAAGTGCGTCGCATTCCAGGAAAAAGCCAGGGAAAAAACATCGATGTGTTAGACTCAGATCAGCCGCAGCAGTATGTGTGAAAAACTAAGTACATAGGACTCCTTCTACTCCTTAGGCCGAACTGCGTAGGAGCAGGTCCAGTAGGCAGGATCCCCTGTTTTGTCCCCTCTTATGGACATGTTCACGTGCTAAGAGCTTTGCTCCTTGTTTCCTCCCTAGACAACTGCTGAGTATCTGACTTGAGGTGATGTATTGTTTATTTTGCTGCTGCAGACTATGGTGTGCTCTTTTGACTACATTATGTGTGTTTTACATTGAGTCTTACTGACGTTGCATTACCCTGTACTTTTCCCAGATTTAAGGGAGATAGGAGTGTATTGCTGTTCTTTGTATTTACCACGTTATTTAGCCACCATTCTTTATCTGCAGTTAGCTGTACTATTTCCACCCTGTCAGGTACTTCAGAGCATTTATTCTGTTTATTCAGACTTTTGTATTGTCTATAATGAGACTCTCTGGTTAGAGGATATAACAACTTTTGCTATATAGGGGATCCATGCCTTATTTTAAACTTTCTGTGCTTTGTATTTTAAATTTATGTTCTGTGACAACCTTTAATAAAACTTTGTGTATTTGTACTGCCAGGCAAACTAGAGTGCCCTTTTTTTTGGGCTCTTTTTCTCTCTTGCAATATTATATGCCCTTATAGCACCACCGACAGATTATTATATCTAGATTTACCTTGTCGGTTTTTTAGTTGCCTTAACTTGTCTTATGGATGCGGGGTCATCTCTTTTTCTCACGTAATATATATATATATATATATATATATATATATATATATATATATATATATATGTGTGATCCAAAATATAAAATATATATATGTGTGATCCAAAATATCAGCACAATACAATAGTAGAAAAAAAAAGAAAAGTCTTTTCTAAGTCCAACAAGCAAACATTTCGGTCCCCATGGGGATCCCTGAAGAAGGTACCCCTGGGGACTGAAACATTGGGTTAAATGTTTGCTTGTTGGACTTAATAAATACTTTCTTTTTTCTTCCACTGTGTAGCGCTGATATTTTGAATCATAGTTGTAATCCTTAAAAACGTAGAGTTTTCCCCATATTACATTGCACCACATCTGATTGTGTGTGCGGCTGTCTTGCCTTGATTTGAGAGAGATATATAATATGCAAATATTCTGAAGATGTGCAGTGTTCTTAAAATGCCCGGTGATAGCTAACAAATATGTGTTTGTTCTGTAGTATACATGAGTGAATCAGTATTATTAGGTGGTTTACGTCCATATTCTACTAAAGTTGTGGCGGCATAGAAGTAATTAACTAAGAGTCAGAAATGGAAAGTTTATTGTTTAAAGGGTATTACTGTATCATACAGTAATGTACTGTAATTATCTAATGATTGTATTCTTTCATTCCCTTGTCTTTTTTGAAAAATACCATGGAGATAAGGCCCTCCAATTTGTTGTCAAGCTGTCAAAATATGTGTGGCTGCAATAAAGAGATTATGAAACATATTAATATCTATCATAAAGCAAAAGTTATAATTATTCATAGTGGCACACTGAGCGAGTCAGGTTTCCCTATAGAGTCGTCCATGACCAGACTGTGTTCCCACGGTTCATTAGTTTGCCAAAGAAAAAGTCTGGGTAGGGAGAAGGGACATACGGTTATGATTATTTTTCCTGACACTTGTTTAAATAATGAATGTAAAATTACAGCCAAAAGTTTCTAGATGCATTAGAAATATCAGCACTCATTAAGGAACCATGCAAAGGGTGCAATACTTCACATAACATATATTGCAGCAGTATGAATAAATAAACCCCAAAGAGCATTTGGGACATAGTGATCCCAGTGATCCTAGTATAGCCTGGGTCCCCGTCTGCCCCCTACCTCTGGCTTCAGCTGCGTCTGGCAGCAAAGGCTGGGGAGGGGTAAGCGTGGGGAGGTTGCTTGCAAGGTGTCGCCATCTTGGCTGCAATCGTACATGGGCAAGATGCTGCACATGCGCAGTGTAGGCGCACGAGATGGCTATTGCAGGCATAGGTTCCGCGGGGACTACAGCCCCCAGAAGGCTATGGGGCTGCGTCATCACATGGGTCAGCAGAGCAAATAAGGTGCCAGAATTCCCTTCCTGAGGGAAATAGATACTTTGCACGTGTTAGGAGCATGCCAGTCGGAGCTGGGACGAGGAAGGGGTAGGGTGTGAAGGTGCAGGGCGTCTGTGGCCCCTGCACTAGGCCAGAGACCCCTCAGGCCCCAGCTAGGCCTTGACTCCCCTCAGCTTGTGGTCGCTGCAGGGACAGGCCCAGTAGTTAGGGACACTGCCCCTGTAGAACCAGCGTGAGGGACACAGCCAGAATGCGGCAGCGAACTGGCGATCCAGTGGTCTGGGACCAGACCACACTACAGATCAAAGACTATCTTCAATAGTGATACCATTCATGTGGGAATTCACCCCACGCGGAGGCGGACTCGTCGCTGACAAAACCATCGGTGGATCATGGGATTCTACTTTTCTGATGTGGCGCTACCAGGTGCTGGAGTACCCGGCTGGCATCAACAAGTGCACCAACTTTACACACGGTAGTTGTGGGCAGCGCTGTCTCACACTTTTGGGTGGGTTGCTGCTTGTGGACACCAAGGTGGTTGGGTGCCCAGCCGAAACGCCCAGCACGCCATCCGGATAAGTGATACTACTCCCTTCCGGGAACGGTCCCTTCGCATCGCTTCCCGAGATGTGGATGACGTGAGAGACGTCCTACAAGAGATCACCAATCGTGGTTGTGTAGAAGAAGAAAGGTTGTGGCTTATTGGACCTTGAATAATTGCACTGGAAATGATTGGTCTACCTGGACGATATCATAGTCTTTGGTAAGACTCTTGGAGGAGCATGAGGAATGCCTGCTGAAGGTGCTGGATCGGCTGGACCAGAAAGGCCTGAAGCTGTCCTTAGACAAATGCTGGTTCTGTCGCACATAAAAGAAACCATAGGAAACCCTAAGAATTCCTTTTAACACTGCTGGCACCTAAAAACTACTGTTTTCATCAAGGTTATCTGACAATTGTATGAATTACTAAAATAGAAAAAGAGGTTCCGGAAAAAAGAAAAGGGTTCCATGAAAACATTTCTTTAATTTCCCATACCATTTAGATGAAGTGTATATTACTTGTCTGAAGCTTTTTTTTTATCATCCAAATCGCCTGCTTGAGTGTAAGCACTTAATCATACTCCAGTAATCTCCACTTTCAGATTAGATTGAATATAAAATACATTTCTTGGTAAAAGAAGTGTGGTATAAACCATCAAAAATATGACTTTTGGAGCCTACTACATGACTTCCCGAGAACATATAATAAAGAAAATACCTACAGCTAATATTAATAAAAAATATTGCTCAGATTAAACTGTAACTACTGGATCAGTAATTTATGATGGATGCAATGCTGAGGAGGTAAATGAAAACTTGCTTTGATTTTCAGGAGATGTCTTTTTGGCAGCCGAGCAGGGTAAGAGTTTCAATAACCTTTCCTTAATGCTGCATTTGGTACTGTTCAGAGCGTAGAGGAAACCTAGAAAATATATCAAATGTGTTTGCAATAGATCTGGTACATGCTGAAATACACTATGTTTCACATCTACTTTTAAGAAAGAATTAAACACCAATCAAAATAATAAACACAACAAATATTATTTGTTTTCTATATTCACTGTTTTTATGAACCAGCCTTTTCAGTTTGATCAATGTATTGTAATAATTTAATTTGGCAATAGAAACATACTATACGTCCTGTAAATTACTTTCTATACAGAGGATAAGATTAGTGTCAAATATTGAAAACAAATATTTGTTGTACCATGCACATTTTTGTTGTAGTCATTCGTTTATATTTAGTTAGTATGTAAAGCACACATTTCCAATTATCAAAGGATTCAACAAATATGTTTCACCCGTTTTCCTCCAGTAGAAAATATATTCAGGCTCTATATTAACTTTGCACAGTTTTTCTTTTTTGTTTTATAATATTACAATTCCATTTCTATTACATTTTTCCTTCTATATTTGATCTATTTTCCCAATGTAAAACTCTAGTAAAATATTGATAATGTCCACTTGAGGAATAAATTAGCAAAGATTTACTTCAATTGTGCCATAGTGATAAAATATTCCAATTTATTTTTCTCATACCGTACTTTCATCATCTTATTTGGATTGATACAATAACTGAGGCAGCATTGTGCCACCAGAAGAACGCTGCAGTAAGACATTGATAAATACACCTCACAGTGACTATGTCATTAGGAAAGTAAATACTATTAACACAGTTTATACTTTTGCCTTCCCTCATAATTATGTACTCCATCAAAGCTAAACAGTGTGAAGAAATAGGGTACCAAGTTGTCATGAATAATATGTTATGCAGCTATAAACATGATAAAGATTAGACAATAGTAACTATTTGTTAGGGAACTGGTTACCCTTTACATATAATATTCAGATACAGAGTAAAACATTATCTAAATATGCATGCTGGCTCCTTCACTGCTGATCTGTAATTTGTTTCTGGTTTTTGGAACGGTAAAAGGGCAAAGTATCACACTAGAGCACATTCATCAACTGGCAACATAGCTAGGAGAGTGAATGATTACCATACAGAATGCTTACATTCATTATAATATGCACTATTCACTAGGAAATAAATGACATGCTATAAAAAATAATACATCTGCATACAGGATATGCAGTCTTGTATATGTGCGTTACAAATATTGTATAATACAGTACTGTACGTGAAACAGAGCAAAGGGTGCTTCATGAGAACCATGCTAGTTCTTGGGATTTCAACTTCAATTGGCTTGACCCTAAAAACCACAAAATCCAGATACAACTCAAGTCACTTAACCTAACGCAACTCATTTCCCAACCCTCACGGACAAATCTGAAATCCCACAACCATTCCTTGCTACAGTAGATTGGATTCTCTCCTCAAATCCCTGAGAATCCAATCCTCTGGCATCCTTCCTGACATTTTCAGTGACCATGCAATAGCGTACGGTGTAAGGAGAATTAAACCACCCCAATCAAGCCCTAAAGTTCTCCTCACTAGAACATTTCGAAACTTTAACCCACAACTGTTTCTGGCTGACCTTACCAACTGCCCTTGGTACAGAATCGACTTAATTCCCGACCCTGATTTTGCGCTCAACTATTTCCAATCAGAGTTCTTAAAACTCTGTGATACCCATGCTCCACTACGCAGAATAAGAGTAAGGGGGGCCCACCTTCCGTGGGTTACAACTGACCTTATAGCACTCTACAGTACCATTTCAGGGATGCCATGTGTAAAAGCTACAAAGTACTGGCACATCAAAGGATCTTAATCACTACAGATGCATGCGAAACATGTGCACAAGGCACACAAGACATGCAAAGGCACAATATTACTCTGACAATATTCACCAGAATACATCAAACCCAGCTAACTTCTGTAAAGTATACAATATATTCCAGCCTTCTAGCCATTAACAACCAAGTAATATCACTAAGGAGGATATTACACTGACAAACCCCACTGACATTGCAAATGCATTCAATGATTACTTTGTGGGGTGTGCTACTTATTTATTAGCAAAACGCAATCCAAACCACAAACATGAACCTCATTCTGTGAGTACCCCCATAGCACCACCCTCTCCGAACACTGCTCACAATTTTCAATTTGTCCCAGTATCCGAAGAGGAGATTACACAAGTGCTCTTCAAATTAAAACTAAGCAGCCAATGTGGATCTGACTTACTGCAATCTAAGTTCCTAAGACTTGGCGCCCCAGCCATTGCCAAACCAATTGTTTCCATAGTCAACTCTATTCTGTCTGCAGGCCATATCCCTAAGACCTGGAAAACTGCCAAAGTTGTCCCAATCTTCAAAAGTGGGGACAAAAACACTGTCTCCAACCAATACTCTCTTCTCCCAATACTCTCTCTGGCCAATCTCTCTTCTCCCAATACTATCCAAAGTCATGGAAAAATGCATTCACTCCCAATTAAGAAATTACTACACCAAGACAAATTTCCCTAGCCAATTCCAATCTGGCTTTCACCCCAAACACTCCACGGTAACTACCCTGCTAAAAGTTTGCAATGAAATCCAGTGTGGAATGGAACGGGGACAACTCACTGGTGCAATATTCCTAGATTTTGCCATTTATTTTTGATACTGTTGATCATGTTATCTTGCTTAACAAACTCCAGTGCTCTGGAATATGGAAGAATGCTTTAAACTGGTTTCATTACTACTTATCAGGTAGATCCCAACATGTGTCCATCTCAGGCTCCAACTCCAGCCCCTTGGATATCACCTGTGGTGTCCCGCAAGGCTCTGTCCCGCAAGGCTCTTCTCCATGTTCATCAATGATCTTCCTACAGCTTGTAAGGGAGTTTCAATACTCATGTATGCAGATGACACAATCTTATAAGCACACAGCCGTTGCCTCTCCGACATTGAACACATACTTCAATCTGACTTTTTGAGACTTGAAAATTGGATTTCCCAAAACAAACTGTTTTTAAACACTGACAAGACTGTAACAATGGTATTTGGGATGAAGGCTACATTTTTAAAGCTTCCAATGACTGAGCTCCAGATCAGAACCAAAGCTAAAACCACCCTGTTACTAGTATGAAATTCTTGGGCATATGGTTTGACTCCCATTTAACGTTCGGGATGCACATTGATACCCTGACATCAAAAACATATGCCAAACTAGGTGTATTTTACAGGAACAAACCCTCCCTAAATCTGCTTTTCAGAAAGCGTATGGCACAGCAGATGCTAATGCCAATTATCGACTATGGGGACATATTATATGGCAAGGCACCCCAAACCCACCTAAGCAAATTTGACACCCTCTACATTTCAATATGCCGCTTTGTTTTACAATGCTACTACAACACACACCACTGCGAAAAACTCAAAGAAGTAGATTGGTCATCACTCGAGTCTAGGCGCAAAGTTCATCTTTCCTGTCTTGCCTTCAAATACTTTCTGGGCAAGCTACCCGCCTATCTGAACAAGCACCCCACCCCTACCACATGCAGCACTTATCATCTGAGATCTGACTCCAAAAGACTGTTCATGGTCACAAGGTTCAGCAAAGTATCCGACCGCTCTTCCTTCTCTTACCGTGCACCCCAAAACTGGAACAATCTACCGGAGACTCTCACAGCCTCCACCAGTCTAAGTTCCTTCAAAACCAAAGCTGTCTCACATTTTAACCTGGTCTGTAACTGCTACATACGTTTATAATATATATTATCTCTAACTGTGCATGCTATGTCTTGTATATAATGTATACCCTGTTCACTTATGTATCTGTATTTGTAACCATGTATTACTGTATTTGTCATCTTAACTCTGCCCAGGACATACTTGAAAACGAGAGGTAACTCTCAATGTATTCTTCCTGGTAAAACATTTTATAAATAAAATAAATAAATATGTTCCATGGTGTGGGTCCTTATCAGAAATAAAAGCCATATTGTGTTTATTGCCCCTGTTTCCCTAACTTTACGAATCAACAGATCTTCCCTTATTGTCTTTATGGCTCTGTATGTTGCTTGAGATTTAGGATTTCTCATTATATTCTTTTTGTTTAAGCTTTCACGTTAATTCAAAACTTCACCATCAGCTGCACAATTTTGTCTCACCCTAAGGAATTTTACAATTGATATATTATTAATCTTGTCCTTTGAACAGAAACTTTGCTCAAATGAAAGGGGGTTTCCAGCGGTAGGTTTCCTGTACAAAGATGATTGAACATTAACATTATCATACATGTACAGTATAACAGGATGTCCAAATATAAAATTCTCTCAGGATTAGATCGGTGTGCAAATCACAGATTATAGTTATTAACATTGATGTATTTAAAAAAGAAAGGGTCTTCTACTGATCCGTTACAAATTAAAATTATATCTTCAATGTAGAGAACGCAGAGAGGGTTACAGGCACAGAAATAAAGGCAAATTGTCAGTGATTGAGGAGATGGGGGAGATGCGGTACAACCCCAGAGAAAACATGTAGCAGGAGGAAAGCAACAAGGCACATGGTCTTGCAAAAGGATGATTTATTAGCAATTCCAACGTTTCGACCACATAAGCAGTCTTTGTCAAAGCGAGGGCCAAACATCAGTCAAATAATGTACATGTAGCCCTGCTTCCTATCGCTAGTAAGCCGCTACCCTGTGCTGTGTTACCTGTTGGCTCGCAGGGCCTAAGTCTCTGCCACGGAGAGCCTGGGGTGCGCGCGATATCTATAACGGGTGCAGCGCCTCCACCTGTGACAGCTCCCGCCAACGGGGGAGTGGGCCTTCGCAGGACGTATATGCAAGAATTACACTCACACAGCCAATTACTATAACCAACCTCCTTTACTTGCAGGCAAAGCTCACATTTAGGTACATACCATAACATTCCAGTAGATACACTTTATAACACGCCACGGCGGACGCCAACACTATCTTGCGCCACGGCGGACGCCAACACAATCATGCGCCACGGCGGACGCCAACACTGCCCCAAACCCTCCACCGGGTGATCCCACCCCGTGTCCGGTCCTTAACGGATTAGTCCTCCCGCTCAGCTGTAGGCAACTATATGTGTGTAGGGGTGACTGCGCAGCCACTGTTACATAGTTACATAGTAGATGAGGTTGAAAAAAGACGTACGTCCATCAAGTTCAACCTATGCTAAATTCAGACAACAGATACTTTATTCTATATCTATACTTACTTATTGATCCAGAGGAAGGCAAACAAAAAACCCCATTAAGGGGAAAAATTAATTCCTTCCTGACTCCAAGAATTGGCAATCGGATTAATCCCTGGATCAACATCCTTCCCATGTATACTTATTTGGTATATCCCTGTATACCTTTCCCATTTAAAAAGATGTCCAACCTTTTTTTGAACAAATCTATTGTATCTGCCATCACAGTCTCCATGGGTAATGAATTCCACATTTTAGCTGCCCTTACTGTAAAGAACCCTGTCCTTTGTTGCTGGTGAAATTTCCTTTCCTCCAACCTTAAGGGATGGCCCGGAGTCCTTTGTACTGCCCGTGGGATGAATAGTTCTTTTGAAAGCTCCTTGTATTGTCCCTGAATATATTTGTATATAGTTATCATATCCCCTCTTATACGCCTCTTTTCTAATGTAAATAAATCCAATATAGCTAGCCTCTCCTCATAAGTTAGAATGTCCATCCCCTTTATTAATTTGGTGGCTCTTCTCTGCACTCTCTCTAGTTCCATAATGTCTTTTCTTAGGATTGGTGCCCAAAATTGTACTCCATATTCAAGGTGTGGTCTTACTAATGCTTTGTAAAGGGGCATAATTATGTCTACTTCCCTTCCATCCATTGCCCGTTTGATGCAAGATAAGATCTTGTTTGCCTTTGCAGCTACTGCATGACATTGGGCCCTATTGCTAAGCCTGCTGTCTTCAAGCACTCCTAAATCCTTCTCCATCAAGGATTCCCCCAATATATCTCCATTTAATTTGTAAGTCGCCTTTTTATTCTTGCATCCCAAATGCATAACCTTACATTTATCTGTATTAAACCTCATTTGCCATTTACCTGCCCACGTTTCCAGTCTCTCCAAGTCCTTCTGAAGAGAAATTTCATCCAGCTCTGATTCTATTACCTTACACAATTTAGTATCATCAGCAAAGATGGAGACTTTGCTCTCGATCCCAACCTCAAGGTCATTAATAAACAAGTTAAAAAGCAGGGGTCCCAGTACCGATCCTTGAGTTACTCCACTCACGACTTTAGCCCAAACTGAAAAAGTTCCATTTATGACAACCCTCTGTTGTCTGTCCTTTAACCAGTTTTCAATCCAGGTGCATATATTATTACTGAGTCCAATTTTCTTTATTTTGTACACTGTGTCTCGAATGCATAATTGGTACCGTTGGTGCACTTGTTGAAATACCTGCCGAGCACTCCAGTGCCCGGGACGGCTACGTTCTTCACAAAGGGTTCTCTGCACGTCGACACCATTCTCTCCCTCTCTCTCTCGAGGGTCCGGGCGATCCCACCCGGACTCCGGCAACAACAAGCGGAGTCTGAGCCCAGACCTCCCATTCGATAGTATAGGCCCGATCAAGGTCTAAAGATACTACGGGAACAGGAACCTCGCTAGGGCGATCCCTAGTTCAGCTTGTCTCTACCATGACTCAGGGCTAACTGGACCTGGGGCACATGGCCTGCACCGGGGCGGATCAACCTCCCCTACACAGACACTCCATCTCCTCTCCTCTCCAACCTGCACGTGCGTGCAACCACCTCCCTATATCTCCTTCACATCCGCAGCCCATTGGCTCAACTCTCTCACCTGACCCTCCCCGCGGGGCTGCTGGGACAAGGGTCTGCTCCCTCCCACCAATTAGCACTCTCCTCCTTCGCGGGCTTTTGCAACTCCCTCTGTGCAGGCGCAACCTCCCGCTCTTTCAGGGTGAATATGGGGTCACGGCTACATACAGTATTATATAAAGTATGAGTTTATCAGAATGAAGCTACAGTACATATGAGAAAATGATCTTCAAGGCGAGAGAAGCAACCAAAATAAAATTTAATAACACACAGTTCAGACACTGTGTAAAAAAATAAAAATAAAAATGTAACATACATAATATTCATCAAACATAACTATAGACATTATGAACAACAAGAAACATATATAAACACATTTATAAAGTATCCCTCTTCTTAAGCGGGGCACTACCTCCCACACTTGGCCCACAGGGCGGGGACTCCCACGGCAGCAAGCTTTTGGCAAACACTGGGTTCCCATTTCCTCAAAAGAGGAATAAGGAGGGTCTCCAAAAATTCACCTGGTGTGGTTGGGACACAGGTGTCAGGCAAGGTGTCCATGTTCCATGCATTGCAAAGGTCAAAACACAAACAGATCTCGTCAACTGGGCAATGCTGGTAGTTACAGCTGTGGTGTGCTGCCTTATTGGAAGGAAGAAATTGCAGAGTACTGATGGATTTCTAAATACTAATTTATTGAAGCCAATAACATACAACGTTTCGACCATACAGTCTTTTTCAAGTGATATAAAGTGGCAGTGCTGCCTTATATGCCAGAGAATGAATTATGCTTGCCTAGTAGCACCTTGCTCTCTGCGTTGTGCAGCTTGGTCCCCACATCTTGCTGCTTGCTCCCGGAATCTGGCTGCTTCCTCCTCATTTGGCATATAAAAGCTGCCCTGGGCTTCAGACAGGCATGGTGCCCTGCTATGTCCTGGAATTTTGCCTTCTGGATGAATTTAACTCCCTCTGCAGCTCCATCATAATGGGCCGAGAGGCTAACATTTCTACAGCAAATGCTGTTGGCTATTGAGCAGGCCGGAGCATTGATCGTGAACCAGGCCAGCGTTCTGGCCATGAACCAGGCCGGGGTGCTGGCCATGGAGCAAGCCGGGGTGCTGGCCGCGGAGCAAGCCGGGGTGCTGGCCGCAGAGCAAGCCAGGGTGCTAGCCGTGGAGCAAGCCAGGGTGCTTGCCGCAGAGCAACATGGGATGCTGGCCGCAGAGCAAAACGGGGTGCTGGCCACGGAGCAAGCCAGGGTGCTGGTCGCAGAGCAAGCCAGGGTGCTAGCCGTGGAGCAAGCCGGGGTGCTGGCCGCAGAGCAACATAGGATGCTGGTCGCAGAGCAAGATGGGGTGTTGGCCATGGAGCAAGACGGGGTGCTGGCCATGGAGCAAGACGGGGTGCTGGCCATGGAGCAAGACGGGGTGCTGGCCATGGAGCAAGACGGGGTGCTGGCCAGGGAGCAAGACAGGGTGCTGGCCACGGAGCAAGCCGGAGTGTTGGCCACGGAGCAAGCCGGAGTGTTGGCCACGGAGCACACCGGGGAGCACGCCGGGGTGTTGTCTATGGAGCAGCTGCAGTGTCTGCCAGAGCTTCCCCTGGCTCCACAGCATCCTCAGTGAGGACTTGGGAGAGTGTTGGCTCCTACTCCTCAACCTGAGGCTCTTCAGCCATGAACTCCTCCTCAAATTCTGGCTCTTGAGCCACTAATACAGCCTGTCAGGCCAATCACGTCTGCTGTTTGAAAGATTGTCCTGAAAAAGAAATACATCATATCAAAGACATTCATACTAAACTTGAGTACATGTAAGCACATTAGGATTGATTTTCTTAGACCATACAGCCTTTACTTAACATGTGCAGTATCTTCAATTATAGAATATTTGAGCAGGAGAATATACAGTATAGAGCCCCTGATCCTCAAACTGTTGCTATACTTTAGAAGGCCTTTACTCCCATGCACATGAATGACAACTGAGGCTCACTATAGTTTATAAGCTTTTTTGTTTTGCTATATCATTTAGAGTGACATCTCATTTTCAAGTGTGTCCTGGCCAATAGGTGACATAACATACTTTAAAGGTGATTATTTTAAACATGATTGCCATGGCTAACATTATAAGTCTAGAATGCATTTATACAGGACCATGATTTAAGGGACACAGGTCTTATGAGGGCACACATGCAAGCATGCAACACATTATTTAGGCTAAATACTCCTCACCTGTATGTCTGAGTGCACTGCAAATAAGACAGTGATGTTTGTTTGGATGTTCAAGGTTGTGTCGTAAGTGACATGTAAGCTCACATTTGATAGGAAAAACGGCAAAGTACTAGCAAAAAGATAAAGTTTACCTGACACTTCACCTACTTCTGGCTCTTGGGAGGCATGTTTTGTCTCTCGTTTGCTGTGAATATTGTGTATATATACTGCAGAAGTTTATACTTGAGAAAGGTCCACGACAGGAGTGAAACGTCTATCTCTGTAGTTTAGCGCATTTTAAATATATATTTTTTTGCAAGTCCATTGGAGTGCCATTTTTCTTTTCATATATGAGCTTTATGTACCCACCATGCTGGGGATATCTGAGCATCATGGCAGTTCACCGCAGGAATTGTGAGTGCCCCATCTCTTCCTCAATTAAGTGACATGAGCTTGTTATACAGTGTACTGCAGTGTAAATGTACTGTATTGTCACTTATCAAGTCTTTCGGAGTCCACAAGGCCAAGTAGTCTCACTACCTGGAAGTGGGAGATTACATAGCTGACCCGCTCCTCTATCCGGGTCAGGTGCATGGGCTCAGGTGGGCCTCCTCCTGTCCTCTTGGCTGCAGCAGCATGATCAGCCAATTTGTTTTTTTACAGTTAGTTGGACTTACTCTCCGTCCATCACTTTTTAAGTATTTCAATGTACATATATGCCCCTGAGGAAGCAGGAATCACCTACGAAACCGGTAGGGTGATGGGGGACCAGAAAGAGTGCAACACCCAAGACACCGGAAGTGACATCAGATGCCGGCTAGAACGGCGAGGACGGTCGCTGCAACCGGGGGGGGGGGGGAGAGTGAGAAGACTCTTCAGCTGGCTCCGATTTTATGTATGGACTGTCTTTGGAGTTGTACCTGGTTTTAATATATAAAGAAGCCAAAGAGGTATGTTTTTTCCTTGAAAAGCCATTCTGTGTGGAGGAAAGGAGGAAAAGATGCTTTTAAGTGCCTGGGCACAGGCACTTTCATGTAAGTGCTTATCTCACCTTTGCTTCATCAACAGCTTTGTTGTGAACTTGCTTGACTATTGTTTTTTCTTTCTCTCTTTATTATTTGAGGTGGGCTGATTTTTTTCTGGACACTATCCCTACTGTTTGGCAGTTGGAAATGGATGACGTTTGCTGTTAGTGTTTTTATTAAAATTTGGAACATATTCATGGGCTTGGTATTAAGGTCACACTAATACTTAATGCGTCGCCAACTAATGTTCCCTAATAACATTAAGTCATATAAGGTTAGTTAATAAGGTATTAAAAACGCATATAAGGTACAGTACAGTGTGATAAACGAAAATAATAATTATAGTTCTATCAGACTGTACTGTACATGCATTTGTTAATATCTTTGGTTGGTATATTCAAAAGGCAAATATTTTCTTTTCTGTAATTTGCTATGTCCAAATCTGGATGTGATTTATCTCAACCTCACCTGTTTTGTCCCCCTTACGGAAAGTACAATAGTGCATTGGGCTTTGAGTGTGGAGAATCCAAGTTCAACAGTGAGAAACATCAAACAGTTACTGTGACATTCTCTATTTTTCAGTCTGGCCTGTCGGTAAGCAGAATTTTGGCATCTCTCAACTAAATAAACACATTAGGGGATATGTAATAAATGGAGCAGTTTGTTCCATCTTGACAAAGAAAACATTTTCATTCTGCTCCAGATGCACGAAGCTTGTTCTTTGAGGTTCTTACAACTGGAAATGAGAAATAGAGGTTAATGCCCCCTCAGATCTGTGAATTAACACAACTGTGCTCCAATACATTGATAGAAATTTGTATGCATCTCATTATACTATTGCTTCACGCAACTCCTCCCACTAGTATTTCAGTCACTAACACAAGTGGAGCAAAACTGACACAAAGCCCCTTGATATACATATGTATCAGGCGTTATTGCACCTGCTGGCACTGCACCCCTTTTTCGCGCACGGCTAATGCCATTACAATGGCGACTGCTCCCGCTGGTGGGTTGTGTCTCCCCCGCTGCCATGTGCCAGTGAGAGCAATAATTGTTGCTACATCTGTATTGACAAAAGAGTGACACCGTCAAAAGTGTGAAATGCCCCAATTGTGACATCTCAAAAGTGAACAAATCCCCTTTACAATGGCCCATTAAACATACATCATCTTATTGTACTGCAACTGTTCGATTTAATTAAAACAGGAACCTCGAGATTTACCATGGAATACGTTTCTCTGAATCCCTGATTCCAAAATGATGCTAAGCTTTAGCACTCATTTACTCCCATTAGCACCCTTTTGAGGAACCTGGCCCAAGTGTGCATAGCTACATAACATATTTAAAATGACAGAAAAACATTAAGACCTTTAATTTTGAATTCCAGTGCAATTCCAATGCATGTTACTAAATTGGAGTATACTGTACAGTACATCTAAGCCACAAAGATGTAATAGGTAGTAATCTATTTCATACAATACTAGTTCAATAACGACAAAGAACACTTGTGAGCACGTACTATGGTATTCCTTTTTGTTACTGTACTTTGGAAGGCGGAGGGTATTTGTCACTTTTTTACGCACCATAAGCTGTTTGTGTACCTGGTACCAGTTTAATAACTTACATCCTGAAGTTTGTTTCAGGCCAAAAATATCAGTGAAATTAGTTAGTTGTTCTTGATATTATTATTTTCTTACATACTATATATTAAAAGTCTGATTATTCTGTCAAACAAAGATCACACACCTATAACATTATGCGTCAGTTTGAAGAGGGACTGATCATTTTCCTGACTCTTGCACTCTGCTCAGGATGTCTTCTCTCTACCTCTTTTGTATCTAAAGCCCTCTCCCGCCTTAAACCTTTCTCACTGACTGCCCCACACCTCTGGAATGCCCTTCCCCCTAATATCCGACTGGCACCCTCTTTATCCACATTTAAGACCCACCTGCTTAAGCAGCCAATGTTTACCTGACTTACTACAATCTAGGTTCCTAAGACTTGGTGCCCCCGCCATTGCCAAACCAATTGCTTCCATAGTCAACTCTATTCTGTCTGCAGGCCATATCCCTAAGACCTGGAAAACTGCCAGAGTTGTTTCAATCTTCAAAGGTGGGTACAAAAACACTCTCTCAAACTACAGGCCAATCTCACTTCTCCCAATAATATCCAAAGTCATGGAAAAATGTGTCCACTCCCAATTAAGCGATTACTATACCAAGACAAATTTCCCTAGCCAATTCCAATCTGGCTTTCGCCCCAAACACTCCACCGTAACTACCCTGCTAAAAGTTTGCACTGAAATCCAGTGTGGAATGGAACGGGGACAACTCACTGGTGCAGTATTCCTAGATTTTGCAAAGGCTTTTGATACTGTTGATTATGCTATCCTGCTTAATATACTCCAGAGCTCTGGAATAGGGCAGCATGCTTTAAACTGGTTTCAGTCCTACCTATCAGGTAGATCCCAACACGTGTCCATCTCAGGCTCTAACTCCAACCCCCTGGATATCACCTGTGGTGTCCCTCAAGGCTCTGTTCTGGGGCCCCTACTCTTCTCAGTGTTCATCAATGATCTTCCCACAGCTTGTAAGGAAGCCTCAATACACATGTATGCAGATGACACAATCCTATATGCACACAGCCATATCCTCTCCGACCTTCAACACATACTTAAGTCTGACTTTTTGAGACTCAAAAACTGGATTTCTCACAACAAACTGGTTTGAAACACTGACAAGACTGTAACAATGGTATTTGGGACCAAGACTACATTTTTAAAGCTTCCAGCGACTGTGCTCCAGATTAGAACCAACGCTAACACCACCCTAACTCCTGTCACTAGTTTACATACCTGGGCATATGGTTTGACTCCTACTTAACATTCGGGATGCACATTGATACCCTGAAAACCAAGACCTATGCCAAACTAGGGGTACTTTACAGGAACAAATCCTCCCTAAGTCTCCTGGTCAGAATGCGTATCGCACAGCAGATGCTAATGCCAATTATTGACTATGAAGACATAGTATATGGCTCGGCACCTCAAACCCACCTTAACAAACTTGACACCCTCTACAACTCAATTTGTTGTTTTGTTCTCCAATGCAACTACAACACACATGACTGCGAAATGCTCAAAGAACTAGATTGGTCATCACTCGAGTCTAGGCGCAAAGTTCACCTTTCCTGTCTTGCCTTTAAATTCTTTATGGGAAAGCTACCCAGCTATCTGAACAAGCTCCTCACCCCTACCACATGCAGCACTTATCATATGAGATCTGATTCCAAAAGACTGTTCATGGTCCCAAGGCTCAACAAAGTATCCGGCTGTTCCTCCTTCTCTTACCGTGCACCCCAAAACTGGAACAACCTACCGGAGACTCTCACATCCACCACCAGTTTAAGTTCTTTCAAATCTAAGGCTGTCTCACATTTTAATCTGGTCTGTAACTGTTTCATACGCCCATAATATAGATTTTCTTTAACTGTGCATGCAATGTCTTGCATATAATGTATACCCTGTTCATTTATGTAACTGCATTTGTAACCATGTATTATTTGTCTTAACTCTGTGCCCAGCACATACTTGAAAACGAGACGTAACTCTCAATGTATTACTTCCTGGTAAAATATTTTATAAATAAATAAATAAATAAGGAAGCATATTAGTAGCTCCATGGCTGATAATTTACACCTCATACATAAACCTCAGCCCCTTGCAGACACACTTACTAGAACGTCCTCCTACTGTCTCTGTACGTTATTCCTACCAACCAATTAGATTGTAAGCTCTTCGGGGCAGGGTCTCCTTTTCCTAATTGTTACTTTTATGTCTGAAGCACTTCTTCCCTTTATGTGTTATTTCTATTATTTGTTATTTATATGATTGTCCCGTGTATTACTGCTTGTGAAGCTCTATGTACATTAATGGCGCTATAGAAATAAAGCCATACATACTTTTCTCTTTGTTGATAATTTCCTAACCCATTCTAAGTGGTGCCATAGTTATTAACCTGTACACACACTTATCTTTGTTTTTTTAAGTAATAACAGTGAAACAGATCAGTGAATAAAATATTAAAAAAAAACATAATTTCTCCTATCTTAACTGTTGATAATTTCATGAACTATCATTATGATTTCTCCTTTTTGTACAATACAATGTCTCGCTGTTTATTGAAACCAAAATCCACAAGGAGAGAGATGTTTACTCATTTTAACCCAATGGTTTAAGGCCTCATTTTTGCACAGAAAGTCTACTTTTACTTTATAAGTTGACCACTCGCATTTCATGCATTTTTTGATACACTTGGAAAAGCTTCAGTACATTTCCATTTACCGAGCATAATCAGTTCCTGGCTAAAAATGGACTGAATTATGAGACAGGGACACAGTCGTTCAAGTGGAAAATAGAGAGTTAAAGCACTGGAATAGAAACCTTTTTGGTTTCCTATTTCCACCACCTTCTTCATGTTACCAAAGAGAAACAATTTAACTTTGTTCTCCTGAATTCTCTACTATTGCACACTTTAATGAAGAAGATCCACAGTACTAATGCAGATCTCAGTAGGTGAGCAATCATTATAGCAGCCGGGTATGAGATTTATGATGATGGCATTACTAGAGAAAAAGAAAAGAATGACCAGGTACTTCTCCCAATATCTAGTAAATGGTAAGTCATTTGCAGGATGATATTAAGGTTTTAGGATTGGAAACATGTTTAAATGTAAACACTAGAAAAGGGGGATAGGGGGACAAGAAACAACCTTCAATATTTAAAAGTAATGGCTAATATAAATGTGCCATCTAAATAGAAACTAATGGCCAAATGGCTTAAAGTTGGCTTCTTTGTGTATTAAAAACAGTTCAAAATGGGAATCTATGGGAAAGCTAAACTTCTGCTTGTTGTAGAAAGATACTGGATAGGCCCATATTTGCTAAGCAGTCTTTTACCACAGGACCTCAGAGTGGAGGACTTGACTTGAATATGGCATATTCCAGCACCAGAAGCTGTCTAATAACAGAATACTGCCTAGTTGATATGACTCTCAGACCCATATTTAGTAATTGGTGCTATGCTTTAAGACAGTTAATGTACCATTATTCTGAATTGGTTGGAAGGTACTGTATCTTTTGGAATAACAATGCATAGTAAATATGGGCCTCTATCATCATTTGTTAAGTGAGGGGATAGAGATTCCAAGTTTTCCATCCTTGCTGCCCAAGGAAACTAATTGCTTTTAGCTGGTTCCCCCTATTTATAATTATTTAAACATTTCTTAGCTTTATTGTTGCTCTGAAAAGAAACGTGCTTCTTGTTTCACATTCCAGTTTCCCACTGGTCTTCTTCCTCCTGCATTTCCAAGCATTGTTGGAACAAATATTTTTTTCGGTCATCCAATGATCACTCGTTTAAAATCAATGCCTGTCACGACTTTCACTCAACATAACTGCTCTTAGTGCTACTTCAAGCTTACACAAGGCATTATTTTCCTGTCCCTACACCTACACCTGCACCTACACTCTATGATAAGCTGCCGGGGTTGCCTGGAGTTACTCTCCCCCACACTAACCAATCCAATCTTATCTAGATCCTATGTGGGTTATTCAGTAAAGTGCGATAGTGCCAATCGGACATTTGCTTGAATTGGTGTTTCTGTGCTATGGGATTTGGCACTACTACAATTAAATTAATGAATACATAAGTACATAACATCCTTTCTACAAGTCTCGTGCTGTTCATCTCTCGTGACATTTCAACATTATATAGCCCCCATAAATCCCCCTTCACAAGTTTAAAAATTATCGTGTTCAATTAAGCATTTGTGTCACAACCATGCACTATAATATATCTCTGGCAAAGTAGTTGCATTCCTGATGCTGTGAATATCCTCCCTGAATCCCTTCCTATATTTGTATTTACTCATATAAGCCTCAATATATTCTTATTCATAACCCTATGTGCACTATAGTGGGTAGGAAAGGGGTGGGCAATTTGAGTCCTCAAAGGTCACCAACAGGTCAGGGTTTCAGGCTATCCCTGCTTCAGCACAGGTGGCTCAATCAGTGGCTTACAAACTTCACTGTGTCATCCCTTAAGGTTGGAGGAAAGGAGATTTCACCAGCAACAAAAGAAAGGGTTCTTTACAGTAAGGGCAGTTAAAATGTGGAATTTATTACCCATGAAGACTGTGATGGCAGATACAATAGATATGTTCAAAAAAAGGTTGGGCATGTTTTTTTGAAAGGAAAGGTATACAGGGATATATTAAATAAGTAAACATGGGAAGTTTGTTTATCTAGGGAGTAATCTGATTGCAAATAGATAAAGGGGATGGTCCCCGCTTTGCTGATATTGACAAAATACACACTAGAATGGTGCTGTGGGGGAATAGGGTAGAATATATATTATATATATATATATATATATATCTTATACTATATTTCTGAAAGCACTGTATGTCTGTCTGCATGGCCTCTGTCCCTAGGGGAAATCTCATTGGTCCCTTGGCCCGCCCGCCCCTGCACACCTCTCATTGGCCTGAGGCGGAGTGATGGGCCAAAGGACACACACACACACACACACACACACACACACACACACACACACACACACACACACACACACACACACACACACACACACACACACACACACACACACACACACACACACACATCTCTCTCTCTGTCCTCTCCCCCCCCCCATTACACTCACCTCCCCCCCTCCCCGGTGCTCCACTCACCTCCCCGCCTCCGCTCCACTCTCCGCTCCTCTCGCCTCCCTCCCACTCCAGTCACCTCCCTCCACTCACCTCCCTCCACTCACCTCCCTCCTGCCCCACTCACCTCCCTCCCGCTCCACTCACCTCCCTCCCGCTCCACTCACCTCCCTCCCGCTCCACTCACCTCCCGCTCCACTCACCTCCCTCCCACTCCACTCACCTCCCTCCACCTCCCTCCCGCTCCACTCACCGCCGTCCCGCTCCACTCACCTCCCTCCCGCTCCACTCCCTCCCGCTCCACTCACCTCCCTCCCACTCCACTCCCTCCCGCTCCACTCACCTCCCTCCACCTCTCTCCCACTCCACTCACCTCCCTCCCGCTCCACTCACCTCCCTCCCGCTCCACTCACCTACCTCCCGCTCCACTCCCTCCCGCTCCAATCACCTCCCTCCACCTCCCTCCCACTCCACTCACCTCCCACTCCACTCACCTCCCTCCCGCTCCACTCCCTCCCGCTCCACTCACCTCCCTCCACCTCCCTCCTGCTCCACTCACCTCCCTCCTGCTCCACTCACCTCCCTCCCGCTCCACTCACCTCCCTCCCGCTCCACTCACCTCCCTCCCGCTCCACTCACCTCCTTCCCACTCCACTCACCTCCCTCCCGCTCCACTCACCTCCTTCCCACTCCACTCACCTCCCTCCCGCTCCACTCACCTCCCTCCCACTCCACTCACCTCCCTCCCCGGTGCGGGGATAGGCAGTGGGCAAGCAGCCTGCAGCTGCCACGCGGCGCCTAAGATGGCGGCGGCCGGAAGGAGAGGTGATGTACGTGTGTGTGTGTCCCTGTGTGTGTGTCCCTGTGTGTGTGTCACTGTGTGTGTGTCACTGTGTGTGTGTGTTACACTGTGTGTGTGTGTGTGTGACACTGGGTGTGTGTGTGTGGGACACACTGTGTGTGTGTGTGTGTGTGTGTGTGTGGGACACACTGTGTGTGTGTGTCTGTGTGGGACACAGTGTGTGTGTGTGTGTGTGTTGGACACAGTGTGTGTGTGTGTGGGACACTGTGTGTGTGTCAGACACTCTAGGGTGGGGACCGGAGCTATGCATGGGGGGGGGGGCAGTAGCGGAGAGAGAGGGGGGAGCGGAGAAACATACAGGGGGAGTGGAGAGGAGGGACCCGTAAATTTTAAGAAACCCACCCCCCGTCCTGTCCACTGTCCCCCCCCTCCTGTTCACTGTCCCCCCCCTCCTGTCCACTGTACACCCCCTCCTGTCCACTGTCCCACCCCTCCTGTCCACTGTCCCCCCTCCTGTCCACTCTCACCCCCCTCCTGTCCACTCTCACCCCCCCTCCTGTCCACTCTCACCCCCCCTCCTGTCCACTCTCACCCCCCCTCCTGTCCACTCTCACCCCCCCTCCTGTCCACTCTCACCCCCCCTCCTGTCCACTCTCACCCCCCCCTCCTGTCCACTCTCACCCCCCCCTCCTGTCCACTCTCACCCCCCCTCCTGTCCACTGTCCCCGTCCCCTCCAGTCCACTGTCCCCGTCCCCTCCAGTCCACTGTCCCCGTCCCCTCCAGTCCACTGTCCCCGTCCCCTCCTGTCCACTGTCCCCGTCCCCTCCTGTCCACTATCCCTGTCCCCTTCTGTCCACTGTCCCCGTCCCTCCCCTCCTCCTGTCCACTGTCCCTTCCCCCTCCCCATCTCCTGTCCACTGTCCCTCCCCCCACCTTTTTAACTCACGGGCAATGCCGGGTCTCTCAGCTAGTATATATATATATATATATATAACAAGAAAAAAAGAAAAAAAGAAGCAAAGCTGCGCCTCTGCTGATGGTAGGTTAATAAACAATTGAACTAGCTGGATAAGTCAACAATGTATAGGGGGTTATGCTAATTATATAAGATAACTAACATAAAAAATGAAATATAAAAATAAAAATAAAAATGTAAATATTAGTAAAATATAAAAATTATGAATGGAACCCCAAACCTAGCAATAAACCTGTAAACCATACAAATGATAAACATTCAATTCTACATATATATGTGTCCAAAAATGGGGAAAAGAGTGTAAAAACCAGTCCTCAGAATAGTCCAATAGATGGTAAGTTCTGGTGTAGAGGGTCTCCGGCTGCTCTCAAAGTGGACTAACCAAATCCACAGGGAATCTAGAAGAAAAAGGGGAAGAGAGAGCGCACGCCCATAGCGTAAAATAGTACAATTTAATGAGGGGGAGGGGAAAAGGGGGGATAAGAATTGCACTTACAAAGGTACAATATAAACAAGCATATTGTGATATATAATCACCACCATCCGGTCATAACTGCAGTGTCTTTGTCTTGGCAGTCCCAGGATGATGTCCCGATCAGAGTCCAGGGTAAATGATCTCTTCTCTGCCTGTATAGGAGTCCTCTAAAGCAGCTCCGAGTTTGGAAGCCTCTGCAGCATCCGCGCGGGTGAATCAATCCCAGCGCGTGGTGATGACGTCAATGTCCCTGCGCATTGACGTCATCACCACGCGCTGGGATTGATTCACCCGCGCGGATGCTGCAGAGGCTTCCAAACTCGGAGCTGCTTTAGAGGACTCCTATACAGGCAGAGAAGAGATCATTTACCCTGGACTCTGATCGGGACATCATCCTGGGACTGCCAAGACAAAGACACTGCAGTTATGACCGGATGGTGGTGATTATATATCACAATATGCTTGTTTATATTGTACCTTTGTAAGTGCAATTCTTATCCCCCCTTTTCCCCTCCCCCTCATTAAATTGTACTATTTTACGCTATGGGCGTGCGCTCTCTCTTCCCCTTTTTCTTATATATATATATATATATATATATATTATATATACGAGAAAAGAAGTCCCTCTGATAAGCACTCAACCTCTACTGAGTTTAAATAATAATCATAATAGTTTATAGTTTATGACCCTGTAAAGGGTCATTTGTCTGGCTTTATAGGGCAGAGTATCTATATAGATCTGAACCCTATTAGAGCAATTTAGGGTCTCTAAGTGATTATTAGGTTTTATGTTTTCTTCTCAATAAACTATTATGATTATTATTTAAACTCGGTAGAGGTTGAGTGCTTATCAGAAGTAATCTGATTATTTGGAGTCAGGAAGGAATTACATTTTACCCTTCTAAGACAGCATTGGATAATACAGCTCAACCTCGTTATAGCGCAATCCGCTACAACGCGGATCTGCTTATAACGCGGTTTCAGCGTGGGTCCTGTTTTTAAAAAGCAATGCTGCATTTTTTTTCAAAGTTTTCTTGCTAACGGACACACACACACACACACACAAACACACACACACACACACACACACACACACACACACACACACACACACACACACACACACACACACACACACACACACACACACACACACACACACACACACACACCACCCCCCCTGCACATCACACACACACATAATACTCACCTGCACATCACCCCCCTGCACATCACACACAATACTCCCCTGCACATAACATCCCATCCCCCTGCATATCACCCCCCTGCACATCCCTCCCCCCCTTCCTGCAATTCACATCACATATAATACTCCCTTGCACATCACCTTTGGTGGCGCGCCATCCAGCCGCCGAACCTCCCATGTAGGCCCCACTTCCGCAATGAAGACCGCAACAGCAGTTAAGAGGTGTCTGCTGCAGGGGGGGGGGTAGCTGCCCCCCCAGCAGTATTCATTTATTTTGGCACATTCATAGACATCAATTACTCTATTAGTACACTGTAGTAATAAAGTATAGTCCTCTAGGGAAAGTTATTGTACCGTATCTCATCATGAAACACCCATTCTGACTGTCTCATCCCTCTAAATAGGTGATTGTGTTTGAAATTCTACCAGGCAGAAAAATGTCACAGGAAAAGCAACACCAATTTCCTACCCCCCACAAAAAAAATGATCATAACGCTTAAAGCAAAATGTGAATCATAAGTTTCAGTGTGCTCTCACAAACATTTACAGCCCCAGTTGTCTAATAAATATTCTCCACATCTCTCCCAGCTCCCTACTCTCGCTGTTTGGAAGCTGATGAAGCAGGGAAAGGAGAGAGCTGAAGATGCCGGGTAAGTCCTCGCAGAACCCCTGATTGTGGCGGCCATTTTTTTCTGTTTTGCGATCCCGATTATAACGCGGTCTCATTATGCGGCCCCCGAGCACCACGTTATAACGGGGCTCAGCTGTATTTCACTGGGGTTTTTTGTTTGTCTTCCTCTGGATCAAAATACTGTAAATACAAATATAGGATAAGTATCTGTTGATCAAATTAAAAAATTATACAAAAAGTAATCAATCATGACAGATTTGCAATATACCAATGTGGTGGGATAAAGGCATAACATTTCAGGCAACAATTCCCTGCCTTAGGTGCCGACCACAGATTAGCAATGTCGTTTTTCATGATTCTAATCAATCTAAGGTACACGTGAGTCAAATGTTAGATCCCTTTGCAGACAGGTCTAATACAGTTATAATTCTATCACTACTTGCTTAAAAGTAATGGATTTTAATGTCGCCTATAAAAGTTATATGTGGAATGAATATAATGCAAATTTAAATACAGTTGACTGATTTGCAGAACAACCGCATGGCTGAAGTTTCAAAATAATATTCCTGACTTACAGATGTAGCAGACGTTATTGCACCCTTTAGCACAGGGGGTAGGTAATTCCAGTCCTCAAGGGCCAACCAGGTCATGTTTTAGGGATATCCCTGCTTTATCGACTGAGCCACTGTTTGAGCCAACTGTGCTGAAGCAGGGATATCCTTAAAACCTGACCTGTTGGTGGCCCTTGAGGACTGGAATCGTCCACCCCACGTTAGCACAATGCGTTGCGTTATTTAACAGTAGTGCTATTGAAAACAATCTGTTGTAGATAACACACGTTAATGGGGGTAATAACGTATTTTACATCTGTACAGAAACTACTACTATATTCCCCTGAATTAAAGTTAAGTATAGAATCTGTGTGGGAAAGCAGGGGGGGAGGAAAAATAAACTATTGCTTCAGCCAGAGAAATCTAAATGTACACATGATAAGGTGCACTCAACTCAGATAAGGTGTATATTAAATTAATGAATAAAACTGTTCTGTTCACTACGTCACTGATTCCCCCCCCCCCTCTATTAAAAAAGTTGTATTCATTAATTTAATATACACCCTATCTCAGGGGTGCACAAACTGGGGGCGCAAAAGTTTCTGGGGGGTTTGCGACACTTACAGAGGCTCAGCACAACATTGAATTACAATGCCGGGGGAGCGCATGAGGCCTCTGTTTGTCTCTTACCTTCTCTCCGACGGCTTCTGGTGACGTGTCGCCATGACAAGGCAGAGTCAAATGGCACCGCGGGTCAAATGGCAATGTGTTGCCATGGCAATGTGACATCACATGACGTGACGTCAAATGCCACTGCTGATGCCGGAGAAAAGGTAAGAGGGAGGGGCGCTAGAAGGGGGAGAGCAGGCATGGGGGCACAAACAAAAAAGTTTGCGCACACCTGCTCTATCTGTCCCTTGCTTTTATTTTTAAGTTAAGTGCTGTATATACAACATAGCACAATAAAAGGTACAACAATCCACTAAATTCTTAAGAGCAATAATTAAATTTGTTTTGTCACAAAATTGTTTACTATGTTAAACGTTGTGCTTATTATGCCTTCTTAACAGTATTGATGGATTCTAGCTGCATCGTTCTGAAATTAGCATGTTGTGTTTAAGAATTTTCTTCATTACCCTGCATTTGCTTTCTTTTAACCCAAAGGGATTTTATTAATTGGATAATGTTTGCTATTAACTTTTTGCCTATGTAAGTCAAATCACATTCTTAACTATACTACAAACTCTCAGACAAACAAAAATATTGTTTTCCATGCTTTCCTTGTTCCTTTTAAATCATGTTTTTGTGCTGCTCTTTCTACAAACGTGCTCTCCAGAGTAATCCCAGGGACTGTCCCCTGGCTAGCTTCCAAGATCACTACTCCCTCTTTATCATAAAGAAACCTTCTGCATTCTTTAATGCTGTTGATTATATCTCCCTTTTCTTCTGAACCCTATCACATACGTAAGTTTCCACCTCCCTCTTTTGAAATGATGGCTGTATGTAGGGTCATCATTATATCACCATCATAACTGTTTCTTTTTGTATTGGTGACCTGAAGAAGGAGGGGTAGAGATAGAACCCAAATACAGGCAGTCCTCGGTTATCCGACACAATGCGTTACTCAAAATAGCGTTGTAAAGTGAAACGTTGTAAAGCGAAACACGTTTTCCCATAGGAACACTGTTTAAATGAAAGGTTCCGTTCCTGAAGGCATTTTTGACACAAAAATACACCAAATATTTTATGCAGGCAATAAGATATGCAGCACACACATAAATTATATAGTGTATATACTGTATTATATATATAATATAACATAATAAATAATATATTATATAGTATTATATAATATTATATAGTATAATATTATATATATACGCTCTTACAACGCTTTGCAACGTTGTTTATGTGAATGTGTATATATATATACACACATACACAACGTTGCAAAGTGTCATAAGAGCGTTGGATAAGCCATTTTGGCGTTGTAAAAATGAATATAGGTATGCATTGCATAGCGTTGGATAAGCCATTCGTTGTAAAGCGAAGCGTTGAAAAACAAGGACTGCCTGTATAGCACTCAAGTTCACACTCTGGTGATGAATGAATGGTTTAAAACATAACTTTATTAACTGAAACAAGTATGTAAAATATTGGGTATTAAAAACAACGACCTGAAGGTGTTCTGACCTTCAATACTGGAACCGTATAGGTTCAGGGTCTAGAGTAGTAGTGTGTTCTATGAGATTCAAGTAGCACACTGAAAAACAGTCCTTATAAGGATCTGAGGTAAGGAATCTTACAGGGTGTGCTCTTTGGTAAGTACTAATAGCAGCAAATCACTAATGGCAAAAACTGATTGAACCAAATAGTAAAAATATATATATTTACGTAATAGGGCTTATAATGACTGGTACATTGAGGTTTGAAAGAATAATTCCAGTGTGCAGTAAGCCTCAGCTTAATTCTTCTGTGGTAAGTATGGTATATACAGTACTGTGTCAGGTTGACCTGAAGTAACATAATTCGGTTTGCAGTGATGGGGTGAGTATACCCTCTAATAACCTTTGTAGCAGCAGTTTAAAGGCTGTATGCTCAGTTTGGCAAACTGGCACGGAATTGTGAAACTCTTTCTCAGGTGAATTCACGGATAAAGAGGCTGTATGAACAGTCACTTATAGCTGAGACTATCTTAACCAATTGTGAATATATATATATATATATATATATATATATATATATATATATATATATATATGTGTGTGTAGAGATAGTAGGACTGGTACATGAGGTATAAGGGAGCCAATAATGATTCCTGCGTATAGTAAGCTCTCAGCTCATTCTTACTGTGATAAGTATAGTATATACAGTGCTGTGTCAGGTTAACCTGAAGTGACCTGATTTAGTATACAGTGACAGGATAAGTATACCCAGATGTTGAGGACAATGTATATTGTGTCATAGACTAACACAGGATTGTGATAGTCCTTCTCAGGGGAATCCCGACACACGGGTAGGTCACAGACAAGGAGGCTGAGTACAGTAGAGTATATAGTAAAGTGAAGTAACCCCTGGACTGCTGTCAGGGAGATCCCTGGGTAACAGCAATATCCAGCGCAACTTCAAAGAGTTGCAATACAGCAGGGGAACCAAACTAAACTAAGTACTAAAACCATATATAGAGCAACAATTGCCTGTATCAGATCTTATCAACGAGGCTCAAAATGTCCATCGGGGCACTCTGAGAGCCTGTATAAATCACACGGGCAGGGAACCGCATCAACTCGCGGTGTGAGACTGTGAATACGGTAGTAATCAGAACCCTGCGTGTGCACGTATGGAGACAGAGCCGCCGACGCGCGCGTTTCGCGAGAGACTTTCTCAAGGCGAAATTGTAAGTAATCGTCATTGGTGACCTGCAAGTCTCATATTTTGATCTTCTCCTTTATACTCTATAATGGTGACCTTACTATGTCTTCTGCCTGGGCAAATTAAAATCTATGCTTACCCTGCATATTCCACTCTCTAATCCATGGTCCAGTTCCTTTTCTCAGTGACTGGCTTTAAAAGAAATGTAATAACCCAACATATTTATGAAATACGTCTCGATTTCTTTATGTAAAATAAATCCTACACAACCCTTTAACATCACTGTGGATGAAGCACCATCAATCAATAGAATCAGAGTAGGATGTAATTTTTCTCCAGAAGGACTTGGAGAGACTGGAAACGTGGGCAGGTAAATGGCAGATGAGGTTTAATACAGATAAATGTAAGGTTATGCATTTGGGATGCAAGAATAAACAAGCGACTTACAAATTAAATGGAGTTAAATTGGGGGAATCCTTGATGGGTAGAAAAAATAGGCTAAAGCGCTCCAATGCCAGGAATTAAAGAATATTGTAAGCCAAACCACTTCATCCAAGGTATAAGGAATGAGTAATAGTATTAACGGTAGTACATAATAACCACTTGTATGGGTACTATCCTCCTGAAGACAGGTGGTAGATGGTACAAGCCCACCCACAATCAGTCTCATTAGCAGGTTCCCCTGAATAATAAGCAATACTCACAAATCCTAGGAGTGGTTGGCAGGCTGTGCAGCTTCCAATATTGTAGTAAGCAGGGATAAATGGTGAAAAAGAACGCTGTGACGTTTGAAACGCATTGGATGGGTCTTTTGTCACATTAAAGTGCCCTTTTATTCTATTTTTGATTCTGGGTCCTTCCTGCTCCGTTTTTGCTTGTGCGCTTTGTTTTACCATTTATTCCTGAATCCTTGATGGAGAAGGATTTAGGAGTGCTTGTAGACAGCAGGCTTAGCAATAGTGCCCAAAGTCATGCAGTAGCTGCAAAGGCAAACAAGATCTTATCTTGCATCAAACAGGCAATGGATGGAAGGGAAGTAAACATAATTATGCCCCTTTACAAAGCATTAGTAAGACCCCACCTTGAATATGGAGTACAGTTTTGGGCACCACTCCTTAGAAAAGACATTCTGGAATTAAAGAGAGTGCAGAGAAGAGCCACCAAATTAATAAGGGGATGGACAATTTAACTTATGAAGAGAGGTTAGCTAAGTTAGATTTATTTACATTAGAAAAGAGGCGTCTAAGAGGGGATATGATAACTATATACAAATATATTCGGAGACAGTACAAGGAGCTATCAAAAGAACTATTCATCCCAAGGGCAGTACAAAGGACTCGGGGCATCCCTTTAGGTTGGAGAAAAGGAGATTTCACCAGCAACAAAGGAAAGGGTTCTTTAAAGTAACGGCAATTCATTACCCATGGAGACTGTGATGGCAGATACAATAAATGTTTAAAAAAAAAGGACATCTTTTTAGAAAGGAAATGGATACAGGGATATACCAAATAAGTATACATGATCCAATTCTTGGAGTCGGGAAGGAATTTATTTCCCCCCGTATGAGATATCATTGGATGATAATCCTTTCTCCTTATCTTTCTCTGCACATATTCATGGTTTTTCAAACTCCCGCCTACCTGAACTATAAAAGTGAAACCGTTCAAATTCCACTTTTTATTAATACAAACATCTGAAAAGCAATATTTATTATGGTAAAGAAAACTGTTCTCTCCGGCTAGGACTCCCTGGGGAAGGTAAAGCCGTAACCACCTGACACTCCTCCATGCTAGGGACAACACCAGGTGTTTCCATTTTGATTGTTTGTTCGGGGTATATGAGGGGACATCCGCCGGGTGGGGCTAGGGAGCTGCAGAAATTGTGGAGCATTTTCCTCCGGTTTATCACTGCGGCAGTTAACTAAAATCGTACTCCACAGGAGAGTTCTATCCCAGTTTAGATCTAAGAGGCGGGCTCAGGTAAGGACAGTGATATTGGAACATGACTGATGGCGACCACGTGGCGGGGAGGTGCTCGGCATTGCAGGGCCCACTTGCGGACCCTCTGGCGGTAGAATAGGGACATGTTC